>NW_017307240.1:198992-262843 GCF_000935625.1 Nanorana parkeri | reverse complement strand
CGACGGGGGGGGGGGCATCCGGCGGTGCAACAAATAACCCAATAACTCACGACATCTTAGTTTGGGGAACCCCCAGGAGATTAACGCATCTACCCTAGCACTAGGCCCTATGCTACCTATACTACCTATACCAGGCTGTTGCCAAGCTCAACTATTCTCCCCTGTCTGCGCTTAGCCCTTATTTAGTTATGGCACTTGGCATACATAAGGCAGTTTGTCTATTATCACATAACATATCAAATAACCCTATCATCTCTAATGCATTTCAGTGGTCCACCCACACAGAAAACTAGGGATATGAAGCCCTGAAACTCAAAAGTCTGGTCCCCAACAAGGTATAGCTTTTATGTGTTTATCTAGTCTATATAAATATTAATGATTTGTATTTCATTTAATGCATTACAAATACACAGCTACATTTATAGTGAGATTGGTAATTTGGACCGAGCGCAACATATTAGCAACAAACCTTCTACATATTTTGCTTAGGAGATCTAATGTATTTTTAAGCCTACTGTTCCTCCAAATATTGACATGTTAGGTGTCTACCTGAATGTTATTTCAATAGTGTCATGTTTTATGAATATAATTTCATCCTAGCAGGAATTATGGAAACTGTATGAAAATATTTATTACAGGAAACATATGCTTCATATATCACAGCATTGCAATCATTGCAAATATATTTTTTACCTTTTTTTAAAGAGGACAAGTGATCTCTCTCTCTTTTTCCTCCACATTGCATGGTCCTAAATGTGGGTGGGGATAAGTGGAAGGTTTGAAACGTCCAGCAGACTGCAACATTGCTGGTGTTATTCATGCTGCCTGAACCACTCCACAAGACGTTCAGTACTGTCAAGTAGGGGTTGTGTTTGCTGAGGAGGTAAAACGAAGCTATACAAATGCATAGCTTCCGAGGAGAGAAAAAAAGTCGCAAGGGTTGCAACTTTCCAGAATGAGCATTGGCTTGTTAGAGGGTGGGCACTGTGCAAAAGGAAGTACTAGTAACTGGCAGGATCACTAGGTATTTATGTCTACTGAAATAATATTATCAGAAAAGGAGAGCACATATAGTCAGGGAATCAGGTTTTGGAGCCTCTCCTGAAATATTTAGTGACACACCACAAGCAATGAACCCACAGCACACCAGCACACCTTCAAAGGGTTTAGTAACAGATTTACTGATAACACAATATATGAAGGCAACTAAGGCAATAGTAAACCTAACAATCACATGAAAGAATATTTAGCAACAGGCTAAGGCACTCTGCAACTTAGTGACTGCAGCTATTTGCTGTCAGCCCTGATATAAGAGAGGCCAATTGTCTCCAAAGGCTTTCCCCTGAATGGGGTGTATGTCCCTTTAAGGTCTCTTAAGTGGAAGGTTTGAAACGTCCAGCAGACTGCAACATTGCTGGTGTTATTCATGCTGCCTGAACCACTCCACAAGACGTTCAGTACTGTCAAGTAGGGGTTGTGTTTGCTGAGGAGGTAAAACGAAGCTATACAAATGCATAGCTTCCGAGGAGAGAAAAAAAGTCGCAAGGGTTGCAACTTTCCAGAATGAGCATTGGCTTGTTAGAGGGTGGGCACTGTGCAAAAGGAAGTACTAGTAACTGGCAGGATCACTAGGTATTTATGTCTACTGAAATAATATTATCAGAAAAGGAGAGCACATATAGTCAGGGAATCAGGTTTTGGAGCCTCTCCTGAAATATTTAGTGACACACCACAAGCAATGAACCCACAGCACACCAGCACACCTTCAAAGGGTTTAGTAACAGATTTACTGATAACACAATATATGAAGGCAACTAAGGCAATAGTAAACCTAACAATCACATGAAAGAATATTTAGCAACAGGCTAAGGCACTCTGCAACTTAGTGACTGCAGCTATTTGCTGTCAGCCCTGATATAAGAGAGGCCAATTGTCTCCAAAGGCTTTCCCCTGAATGGGGTGTATGTCCCTTTAAGGTCTCCCTTTAACAATGTCCGACCCTTCCTATACTACTGGCCAGTAATGGTGTCCTAGGTTAGCCGGTGTTGGGGCCCTTACTGTAGTGCAGATATGAACAATAAACAGGGTGTCACTGCGGCCAAAGGCCTCTCACCACTCCTCAGATCAAATGGGAAGAGATGAAGTCTGCTGGCAGAAGCTGGACGTCCTCTCTCTCTCTCTCTCAAGTTGACTCTGGCAAAGAAGGTGAAGTCATCTGGGTCGTCTCAGTCTGGCTCCGCTCTCTCAGCTGGGCTGAATGGGTCACTCCGATGGCTGGTTCGTCCGTGTGACTAGGCCTCAACGTCCTCACTTCAGGCACTCGATCGGGACCTTTCCCCCTCAGCAAACTCAAGTCTGTCTCTCTGTACACCGCTGCACAGAGCCTATGTGTCCCTGTATGTCAGCAGTGACCACACAGCTCTGCTGCACACAGTCTTAACCCACACAGGATTACACAGGTCTCTCCTCTTCAGATGGCTGTCCCAGACTGAACCTGCTCCTCAGTTGCAAACCATAAGTCTCCTATTTCCTTCCCACAGCATCCTGGGAGATGCAGTTCTCAAAGTCCTTTAAGCAAAACTGTATCCATATCAGCTCTGTACTACAGTCTCACAATCTGTGCTCTCTGGCTCCACCTGCAGCTGCAATATCTTTTCTCTTAAAGGAGCTGACTCCACAACAGGGCTACAGAAGCTATATGAGCAATTAAAGAAAAGCATTGCTCCTTCTTCCCCCGATGGAGGTGGGTTTAAATTCTAAGGGTAAATGTAAATCAACGCATATAATAATCATGCCCTTTGCGACATCTCAAAGTTTAGTTCACAGAAAGAATGGAACTTGCTTAACATTTGGGCTATATATTGGCTGTAGTTACTGAGGTGTTGTGGAACTTGCTCCTCAATAAGAAGAGTGTTCAGATAGGTCTCCTGCACTCCTTGCAGCTTGGACCCAAATAGGGGTGGTGCTTGCAGTGATAGTCACAGATGACGCTGTGCACATCAAGCTTTTAGAAAGTGAAGGTCACCAGCACTCGAGTAATAGCGTTAAATCCTTGTGCTCATGTATTGAAAAAAAATGTCACATACATTATACTGTATAGCCAATGGCTACATGATGTATGGGATGTTTTATTTCAGTTCCAAAGAGGTTCCCCCCGCACTCCTTACTGGCATGCCTGATGAAGGGACCCTGAGTGGCCCCGAAATGTTGCTTTTTGGCTAAGTGTGTGTACATCAATAAAATGACAACTCGTTGAAGATTTTACTTTGGTGTGCTGGTGATATACATTACTACACAGTTCAGATAAGGCACAGAGAATGCATCCGAAATTAAATGAAATCAAATAACCCCAGTGTAATGATCAGGAGCATGAGTTATAGGGGAAAATTATTCTTTCAGTAGTGTCAACGGTGCTGCTGACAGTGGGGCAAAAAGCCTAGGTTGAGGTTCGATTACTGTGGAGGAGTAAGGTGCGGTACAAATATCGCCCAGTGGAGCAGCAGTATAGACAATAGACATGATAGTGCACAGCTATAAATAGTTGCAGCGGAAAAAACTATTTACATAGTGGCTAAACTATCTCGTGAGCATAACGAAAATGTAGCCAGGATCCCACATGTTAAACAAGGAAAATGCTTGTCATGTGTCCAGAGGGCATGAAGTAAAAAAAATTGTCTATGGTGGTCATGTGTTCATCCAGCACAAGAGACTACATCCATCATGGGTTGCAGTAGTATGGGCATAAATGGCGGGATTAGTAAAAGTCTTAGTGGATAAGGAAAACAAAAAACAAGGGGGAGGGAGGAAGCTCAGGGCAAAAGCAGGGAATGGTAAACTTGAAAGGCACAGTACCTGGAGTCCAGGGCAGCGTTTAAGATATTCCTCAGAGCCATGAGAGGAACAGATAATTTCATAGGTACAAGAGAGAAGTGGGGATGAAGTGCATTCACTTGCATGGGAGATGCAGCAGACTCTACTCATCACCCCAGGGAGGGATGCTCCAAAACGGAATCTTGGTCAGGAAAAGAGGCAAAAGGTGATGAGGGCTCCACTCCAGGGCTCTCCGGTGCATGGGAATGATAAGGCTTGGAAGAGGATGAAGAGGTGGTTGTCCGGCGATCCTCTGTGATCCGAAAGGCTCCATACCAATCTGGTAGCTCTAGAAAAGGGATGCAAAGTTGAAAGCAGAAGCGTGGTACCTCAACGGTGAAGTAAGGAGAACAGTGCGGCTAGAGCTCACAAACGCAAGGCCAAATAGGAACCACCATCAATAGCAGATGCCACGAGAGTTGAGAGATTGAAGGAGTGGAAACAAAGCCCTCCTATTTTGGCGAGTGATGTGTAAGAGGTTATGAAAGAGCTAAATTTTGCTGTCTTGGAAGATAATGCATGCTTTCTCTCTGGCCCTGCCTCTTCATTCAGACAAAAGTCCACTATGCAACAAATTACATCTCTCGGCAGATCTGTGTCTCTCCCTCTGGCCAGCAGCGATCAATGGAGGCGCTCAAATGCTAACAGGGATTCCAGCGGTCTGTCAAGCAGGTATTTGAAAATGTGTAGTAAACTGGCTTCCAGCTGAGCATTATCAATAGCCACCAGGACGCTTCTCATCCAAATATTATGAGGGTGACCGCTGTTGTTGAGATCTTCCATATGGCGGTACATCTCGAGCAAATGAGAATGGTGAGTGTTGGCTGTCTGCTGAACGCGCCGGATAGATGAGGTATGGCAGGAGGCCACATCTTCCACAGCATGGATATGGGACACGAGACCCTGTATGTCAGTCTTTAGCTCGCTGACAGTGTTCATGGCATTTGACCCATCAGGGTTAAAATATCATCCCTATTCTGTCGCGTGTCGTATTGAATGTCCTGATCAGGACTACTGTGGGTAAGGTAATCAATCAGTGGAGGCCGATGGTGCCGTTGTTCCCATGCAGCGTTCAGTAGGTTTGGAGCAGCACAGCTCTGGAAGGTTATGGCTAAGCTGAATGCCAAACTCCGGATGTGGTTTAGCAGCAGAGGTGTTCCATCCACCTTTCCCATGGTTTGAAGTAAAAGAGGCTGTGCAGAAGGCTAAATGAAGGGAGCTTGTGTACTGGAGGAATGGGTTTAAGCACCCATCTTGATCACGCTTCAGACCACACCTCAGGATTATTAATTTGAAATAAGCTGCTTTCAAAAATAGAATACGCGGTGATCCTGCCATGAACATCCTTGTTCAGGCTTTTCCTGTTATAGTGTGAAAATTGTCTCCTACCAGTGCTCCTGTGTTGTTACCCTGTCAGAAGTGCAAGTAGTGGAGACTATAGGTGGTTGGCTCAACACATATTCTGTAGGCATTTTCCAATTGTCACTATCCAAAAGCCAGTCCAGAGCAATGATGTGCAGCTGATGCTGGAGGGATCGCTTGTAAACAGAAAAAGACTGAAAGAGATCAAGGAAGATCAGAAGCACTGAGATGCAAAAAAAAAAGGATGAAACAAGATAAAAACTGTATTTTGTGAAAAAAATTACAATTGTTTATGATACACAGTGCTTTAGAAATAATTATCATCCAGTTTTGGCCCATATACAGGCCTAAATCATGACTATTAACACAGTTTGTAGAAAATAAAAATACCCTTAAAAAGTAAAAACATTTTTGGAGGTATCAGGAACAGGCGAACAGGTGTACCACCAAAGCTGCTGCACCCTAATAGACCAGAGCAATTATCAAACTTTACCTACAGATTTATTAATTTTGGCAATAACTTTGCCATTAATGAATCGGCTGCGACAAAAACAAAGGAACTAAATGAGCTAGAAAAAAAAGTTTAAATATAAATGGTAAAAAATTAAAAAGGTACAATTTTTTACCTTTAGAAATGGATTAGTGTTTCTAAACATATCTATTTATAGTAGTCACCTGGTAAGTGATACAATGGTGGATCAGCAAATGGCCTGCTCAGATTCATATGAATGGGATTAATTACCTATAAACCCTTTTATAATGTAGCAAAATAGATTTTGTTTTACCTTTTTCACCTTGTAGTGCTGTAAGGCAAAATCAGAGGACAATTTTGGGGAACTGTTGGGAAATGCAAAATCGGCAATTTTGTAGTGCAATCAAGTTTGCCAGAATTTGGCAATCATCCACATAATTTTTTGTGATTGGGATGTTGGAGTAGCAATCGGGGGAAACTTTGAAGCAGCCATGGGGGAGATTTCTTAAGCAGTGATAGGGTGCCTGTCAGTGAGTGCAGTGGCAAGAGGGTGGCGTAGGTACTAATGGTTTAGTGAAGTCTAGGGGGGCTGGGCAAGAGTAGGGACAAGAGAATGACAGGGAGGGGGTCAAGCTTTCAGGAGGGGGGTGTTGGGTGACAAGAGAGGGTTCTGGGTGGAGGAGGTAGGTGTTCAGGATGACTGGATCTGCTCTCTCTTTCTAACAAGTTTTTGACATCAGTAACATTGTCCCAAATTTCATGAATGAGAACTTTAATATAATTACATCAGACCAAATTTTTTTTTTTTTTAAATCTAGATCATTTCTCCCTACTAGGGAATATAGATAATGGAGCTGTGTGACAACAACGTGTATAGTCACAAGTGGGTGTGTCATCTGGAAAAGGGAGCATATTCACATTTGGATTTTATATTACAGAATGCTCACTTCTAAAAATAGACTGTTGCTAATATTAACAAAATAACTACAGTATGCACTTTATTTTAATGAATCTGGAATTAATACTTTTGCACTTAAAACAATTATTTTGCCCAAATATGGCTAACCATCTATATACAGTACTTTCCTTCTCTATGCAGTCAAAAGTTTAATTTCTAGGCATTGGACATCTAGTTACATCCCTACACTAGCTAAATATTACAGTATATGGAAACTGACTATTTAGCTTAAGGCCCTGTTCACACCTTTACGTTTTGTCGCACGTTCAAGGCTCTATGAACGCTCTACAAAACGTACAAACATGAAAATCCCATTGTTTTCTATGGGTATGGTTCACACCTTTCCGTATTTCCGCCCGTCTGAACGCGCTACAAAACGGCCTATGCTCAAACAAGTACATGTACTTCTTTGGGCCGTTTATGTTGGGCGTTTCCATTGGGATACAGCCAAGTAGCCCTCGGAATCGCGCGCTTGTCGCGCGTTTTTTTTACCGCGAATCGCGGTTAAAAAACGCGCGACAGACGGGCATATTCAATACGCCTAGGTGTGAACCCAGCCTTATTGGTAAGAAAATATTGGACATCCTTTGGGAAATTTAAACTTTGTTTCATTTGTCAAGACTGGATTGATTTCAGAAAACATGTCTTGCAGTGACAATCCTTTATCTATATTTTCTTTCAAGAAAAACATTCAGCTTCTTTAGTGTAATTTTATTCCAGGGTCAAAATTAAGATGTTCAGCTGTGGAATGGTAAAGTTTGATCTGTATTTGCCTGTTAACTATAGAAGGCCATTGAAACATCCGTTTCCATTGCATGAAATGATAAGACTGGGTTACCTATGGCATGTAGGCCTAACTTGTAACCCCCTATAAGGTTCCTACAAGCATTTGGAATGTTGGCATATCTTTAGTACTTATCTGTCCATTGACAACATCTTTCTTAGCCATCTTGGGGGTTATGTTGATTGGCCTAGTTGGATATATCCCAGCTTATTTTTTATTGTTTAATCCTGTATCAGGGATGTTTCCTAAGCCCTAACCTCCCTTTCCTACATGCACGAAAATAAGGGTCTTGCATCTGAAGGATGAATTATTAAAGTATATATGTGGTCATAAACTAAAAATTTAATGCAAATTTCTATATTGTATTTCCATTATTCTATTTGGCATTCAACAACCACATTGATCTAGAAGCTTGTAAACATACTTGTTAAAGATGCCCATAGGATGTACTTCCTCTACTCAGCTGTGAATATTCACTTCCTTGGGTCACAGATCTAACAAAGACTGCTGTCTGAACTACAACTCAACATACGAACGTCCCACAATGTAACGTCATAATTGTTTGCTGGAAGCAATGCATGATGGTATATGTAGTCTTGAGAACTTGAGATTGCATCATGTCAAGAAGCAGGGAATGTAGTTTTATGATGTGTCACCTGCACTCCTTACAGCCATTGGACCTTGATTAGTGGTCGCGGTGCTCGTAGTGATTGCACAGATGGTGCTGTTTTTCCAAAATCGTAAAGACAGAGATCACCAGTACTCAGTCGAAAGCATTCAATTATTTTCCTTATTTTTTGAAGAAACATGTCACAAGCATCAATTAGCCATGCAGGGTCCCTTCTTTAAGGTGACATAGTGACCTCAGCAGGGGTAAGAGGCGTAAGGCACACTGGGAATTCTGGAAGTTGTTGAAAGTGATGGGCAGATGAAAGGCACTCACTACATAGAAGGGATTTTTTAAAATGAATCTTTGATTGCATTATCAAAAAGAGCTATATTATGTATTCCTATTACAATGCTGATATTATAATAGGATAGCATATGTGCATAAGTCTGTGAATAGTTCATGCCTGTTATTACCAAATTACTGACAGCAGAGTATTGCAACATGTCCAATCAAAAAGGTTTAGCATGGCCAAAGGTTAAGTCAACAGCAATAACAACACTGTACCAGAGTAAAGAAATGTTTGTCCATTGTCTGCTTTATGTCGAAAAATCTTTGCCTCTATGCAGGGCAATGTGTGTTCTGTAGGCAGCAGGTAACCTGTAGAGATGGTCACCTGTATTACATGTGGGAAACTTTAGGGTATTGTAATACGTAGTGATATGCAGCTCCATACTTTAAGTCCGTTTCCTCATTTTATGACTACATCTGGTGTGAAGCATATCAGAACTTCTGTCCCACTATTGCCTCATGGGAACTTGTTTTCATAAAATACTGGTGAACATCCACAGTGAAGCAAGAGGCATACTTTCAATTCAGCCCTGCAGCTGCCTATAATAACCTCCCTTTACTCCCTCACATCTCCATTCACCCAGAAAAGTGAATTACCATACTTCCAGGTTTAGGGGAGCATGCAACTCATTCCTTCCTCTCCCACATTATCGCCCTGTTCCCTACTCGGCTTGCAGCGCTTCTCCCTTCCCTTCTCTGTTTAACTTTGCTTCATAAATAACTTCATAAAGGGAACACTTGAACATTCAGAAATTAAGTAGATAGATAAGAAACACGTTTATGCAGTTCTGGGATAAGGTCCACCCAAAGCAAAGATGCTTAAGTGGGGACCAATCCAAATGTAAAAGGTTTAATTTTTTTTAAAATAGCAAAAAAAAAAAAACTGAGGAGAAGGGGATGAAACTGTAAAAAGGAATCAGGGATAAGTAAGGCTTAATATGGGCTTACGTTAGGTTTATAGGTTTACTATGTACACCTAATAGTAATTTATGAATGAAAGCTGCAACTACAGTTTTCTTTCATAAATGAATAAAGGAAAGGACTGGGTTGTCATACCGATACTGTCACACTGACCTTGCAGACCACACTGCGAGAGCGGCTCTCCTAAGGTAACCAGTGTGGCTCCACAGCCACCTTGACGACTGATCCACTCTGTTCTCATTATCGGAAGTGCTATCAACGCTCCTAAGCAGTCATCAGCTCACAACCAATCCACTGATTTTGTAATGCTAATTACTCTGCAATGACAGCACAAATGTACACTATTAAATAGATTTCTCCATTGCATCAGTCTTCTCTACAGCGCTGTGATTTTGTTTCTTATTTTATTATCACAATGTTATCACATGTGAAACTAGATCAAAGTGCAGTGTTGAAATACACCATGAAGGATCAGAGGTAGCACCCTCCCAATTCCCTTTCACATTGTTCTTACCAAATAGCCAACTGTTACAAATGTTCATTTTTGCATCTGCTTTTTATTTTTGACCCTCCATGGAATTGAGAATTCTCAACCCAGCACCATGTCTGAACTTCTCACTGATTGTCGACTGAGTTGTAGACAAAAAACCCAGGTACCTGGTGGACCTTTACCCTCTTTGACTAAAAATCACATTGGCATGCAGCTCTATATGCTGATATGAAATCATCTCACATTCATTAGCTAAGCAAACATATGTTTTTTTTACTTACAATTTATTTTCCCACTTCCTGATCCACATTGGCACAAATTATTTTAAGGTAACAAGTTGCTCTTGCGGTATACTGAGCTTAGGGTAACGGGAGGACGCTAGTTTGTGTCCTCCCGTTACCCTAAGGAGAACTATGGGGAAACACACCTCCTTTAAGTTGAGTGCTGTGCATTAATAGTGCTATCTAGCCCAGTGGTTCACCATGGTCCAAATGAGAAACCTATGCAAATATCGACTTTCTGTTTTTTTTCCATATGGTCCCTGCCCTCCCAATTAATAACCCTCAGACTGATGACAGATCACTCTGGCAATAATTATTGAATTGTGGGAAGTTGAAGGAAGTGTGTGCAAGTGACCCATACCTGAAAGTATGGACTTTTCCAAACGGTTCATTAACCACTTCAGGACCACCGTACATATTTAAATGACACTGTCCTGAAGTGGTTACACCAAGATCACAGCTGTTTTATAGAGAGCCACCTCATCGCTTGTATGAAGCTGGGGGGAATAATTTATGCTTCATCAGCTTCTTTGGTGTCCCTGGGTGACATTAGGGGTCTAAGCCCCTAATGTCTCCATAACGAGGACCTTTCACTGTATCTGTGCTATCACAG
Source organism: Nanorana parkeri (assembly GCF_000935625.1). Lineage (NCBI taxonomy): Eukaryota > Metazoa > Chordata > Amphibia > Anura > Dicroglossidae > Nanorana > Nanorana parkeri. The sequence continues at coordinate 252,134 of NW_017307240.1, read as the reverse complement.
ATGCATCCTGTAAAGGCTACAGTACCTTCCTGGGAAATATCATCTTTAAGCTGCAATCTTGTGAGATCTTGGGAAAAAGGCATTATTTCCCACTCGATGATGTGCACTGTTACATGTTCCAGGAGGCAGACCCAGAGTTTCAGATGGATTTATCTGCCCTTAGCGAAAATAGATACTGTGAGAAAATGGGGAAAAAAATGAAAAAAAGTATGCAAAAAAAGTCTGCAGGTATCTGTTTGTAGATTGCCATTACTACATAATTGTTGTCATGTTTTAAAGTGACATTAAAGGCAAAAAATTTCTTCCCTCCCCCCAATGTAAATGTTAGCACTTACCTTAAATGATGTCTCTTTTTCCGATCTTCCTCTTCTTTCCCCATGTTTTCATCTGTCCCTCCAGCTGTGTGACGTCACTCCGATCCAGCGCTGACTGCTCTGTCTCTCCGATCCAGCAGTGTCTGCAGGCGGGTGCACGCGTCCATAGACTTACCCTGCGTCTCTGCTCGTCTCCCGGCCGAGAATCGGAACTTCGCATGCGCCCGCCCCAAGATCCTTTGCGGCCGTACGAGCAGTTCCTGATTCTCGGTGCGGGAACGAGCGGCGATAACGAGGTAAGTTTAAAATGATTTTAAGCGTTTTTTGTTTTTTTTTTACACTTCTTGCCTATATCTACTGCATGCTAGCAGTAGATATAGGCAAAAAAAAAACGGAGGGTTTAGAATCCCTTTAAGATAAGTGTGAAGTTTCTCTTTAAGATTTGCATATCCATTTAGAAAACATTAACGGTTCATGTCCTTGGATGTTCTAGTCAGATTCTGCATCTTCCATTCGAATACATGCAGCGTTTTACATGAAAAATCTCAGTTTGAGCTTTTTAAGCTTTGTACAGTTCAAATTCATCTTGATAGGACATGCTGAATCTAATGAAAGGCAGTGCAACACAATGCAAAGCATGCCAGATACAGCTTCTGAACTGCCATGTGTACTTCCCAATTAAAGTCAATAGGATTCTTGCTGATCTATGTTTGGTGTTTGTTCCAAATGCATGTCAAAAGCATGGGAACAAACCCTGTGACATGAGCTCTAATGTAGTCTTGATCAGCTGCTAACACTTTGCAGAAGGTCTAATGCAATTGTCAAACACAAGACCTGTGGGCCAAATCCGGCCTGCCAGGCCATTTCATGTGACCCTCGCACCTCTCCTGCAGCTTTGGCACCTCCCTCGTCTACACCCCCACTTTGTCTCAGTAGTTTGCAGCAGAGAAGAGGACAGAGCACTTTGGATATAATGACGAGGGATGCACCGATACCGGTATCGGTGCTGATAACTGGGCATTTTCACAAGTACTCATACTCCTGAAAATGACCCAATAATATGTGCCAATACCGGTGCTTTACTTTTTTAAACTGAAGCCAACGCTGTAAACAGGCACCAGGCTTCATAGGAGGGCTGCCACGGTCCCCAGCAAGGTCCCGGCAGCCTTCCTGTTAACCTGCCCGCACCCGCCGAGACCCCGCACAGCCCAGCATAGACCCTGCACAGCCACCTGAGAGTCCACACAGCCCACCATAGAAACTGCACAGCCCACTATAGGCACCACACATCCTACCTGAGTGTCTGCACAGTCCAGCATAGACCCCGCACAACTACCTGAGAGACTGCACATCCCATCATAGAACCTGCACAGCCACCTGAGAGTCCGCACAGCCCACCATAGAAGCTGCACAGCCACCTGAGAGTCTGCACAGCCCATTGCCAGGCCATTTCATGTGACCCTCGCACCTCTCCTGCAGCTTTGGCACCTCCCTCGTCTACACCCCCACTTTGTCTCAGTAGTTTGCAGCAGAGAAGAGGACAGAGCACTTTGGATATAATGACGAGGGATGCACCGATACCGGTATCGGTGCTGATAACTGGGCATTTTCACAAGTACTCATACTCCTGAAAATGACCCAATAATATGTGCCAATACCGGTGCTTTACTTTTTTAAACTGAAGCCAACGCTGTAAACAGGCACCAGGCTTCATAGGAGGGCTGCCACGGTCCCCAGCAAGGTCCCGGCAGCCTTCCTGTTAACCTGCCCGCACCCGCCGAGACCCCGCACAGCCCAGCATAGACCCTGCACAGCCACCTGAGAGTCCACACAGCCCACCATAGAAACTGCACAGCCCACTATAGGCACCACACATCCTACCTGAGTGTCTGCACAGTCCAGCATAGACCCCGCACAACTACCTGAGAGACTGCACATCCCATCATAGAACCTGCACAGCCACCTGAGAGTCCGCACAGCCCACCATAGAAGCTGCACAGCCACCTGAGAGTCTGCACAGCCCACCATAGAAGCTGCACAGCCACCTGAGAGTCTGCACAGCCCATCATAGAACCTGCAAAGCCACATGAGAGTCTGTACAGCCACCTGAGAGTCTGCACAGCCCACCATAGACCCCACATAGCCCTCCATAGACCTCTATAGACCCCACATAGCCCACCAGAGAGTGTGTACAACCCACCATAGAACCTGCACAGCACACCATAGACCCCTGCATAGTTCACCTGAGAGTCCGCACAGCCTACCATAGAGCCTCCACAGCCACCTGAGAGTCTGCACAAGTACACTAATTGCTCTTGATTTTTCTAGACTCCTACTATCAGACTTAGTTATTAAGTTATTACTAAAACCAGTAATAATCAAATGCAGAGACAATTATGTTATATGATAAAGAGTAGATACATTGATATAGTCTTACAGATACAACCGGCCCTTTAAGGGCAACCATAATGCTGATGCAGCCCATGATGAAATTGAGTTTGACATCCCTGGTCTAATGGCTCGTGTCAGGCGTTGTTTTCCTGCATTTGCATTTGGAATGCTCCTGAAATATAACTCAGCAAAATCCTATTGACTGTAATTGAGCAGTAAACATAGCAGACCTGCTTTGCATTGTGCTGCGTTTCTTTGGACGCAGCAGGTCTTATTAAGGTGCGTTTAAACTACAGGCCAAGCTGTGGAAAACACATGCATTTGGCTAGAACGCCCATCAACATGAACCCTAACTCGCAGTAAGATGGGCATTCTGTAATTTTTAATTGTAACTAGCAAATGTCACTATAATATAGGCACATTTAATCAATTTTTGTGCCTGGCTATGGTTTCTAGACAGTAAATGCATCCGTTAACACTTATAGGCCAGCTCTTACATTGAACCTTTCCTGTGCTCAATAATGATTCTCAAGGCAATTATAGTTCATTATTGAATGGCAAATTTCAATAAAAAGCTAATTACAGCGAAGAACAGCAAAATGTGACTGAATCCCCAGGACTGAGTGAAATCTTTAATGATACTTAATATTTTAATAAATAATTTGTAATATACCGATTGCAAATAACATTCATTTTACATCCCTGGTAGCATGTTAATAATCTCAGTGAAATATGAGTAGCTATTAAAGTAAATTTATGTATTCTAATAAAGTGCAATTGATCTTCCTTTCCCCCCAGGTTCCATACATCATATACAATTCCAAGAAGACACAAACAACAATGATGATATATGTATTTCATAATCATTATGTATGGGAAACATCAACATCTTCATTTCATAACCAAGTCGCTCATTTGCCTTGTTCCCTACAGAGAATAGATTCCAACAAGGCAGGAGTTGAATTCAATATCTTATCTTTTTTTGTTGTTGTAGATAGCGAGTCAAATAATGAACAGAGCTGATTCCCCTCCCTCTTTCAATCATATGCAAAGCCACTTGCGTCGCTTTCAGTGGTGAGCTGCTGAGAGTGCTGTAGTTTGCAGCATTGGTGAATCACACAAGCAGTCTGGTGCATCTTGCATAGGAGCTTGCAGCGCCCTCTACGCCCTGCTCTTCTTGTCTCTCTGCAACTGATGGTCCAGGAGGGGGATGCTTAAGCAGGTTGGCTCCTGATAATAAAAAAAAAAGTAATTCTTGCTTCAAGAAGCAACCTTTGCCAACAGAAGACCAGAGTACAGGATGTCTATTTGAATCCAAACTCCTGACCTGTCCTTTGAAGACTTTTTTTTTGGAAGAAGTCCTAGTGTGCTAGCCATGGCCATGTCTCTTCCTTGGCACCTCATCTTGGCCACCATGGTCAGTGCCTCGTGTACATTGGATTGCTGAAGAGGAGACAGAAACCCCATGCAATATGGCCAAGAGATTAACTAGTAAAGTTTGATTGTGCTGTGAATATTAAGTGAGTTGTAGAGGAGCTATCACTGGAGATCCAGTTGAAGGCTTCTGTCGGAGAACTGATTTCTGGCAAGGGATAGCGTTCATCTATTTATTGACATCTTCGGATTGGTGGTCTTACTGGGGGTCTGCTGCGCTTGTCATATATGATATTCATATTTATTCCCTGCTTGATACTATGCAACAAACAGAGCATTTGGATCTGCTCCACGCTGAGGGATTTCACTGTTTTAATGCGGATTTAATCGCAGAAATATTATTAAATCCCGATTTTTGCAAAGCTTGCCTTCAGAAGATTGCAAAGGTGGAGCGACCAGAGAGAGCAGATGACGGACCTATTAATCCTTTCAATGCATGGAAAGACCCAGGAATCGCTGTTATGTAAAGCGGGTGAAACCTTCGATCTGGCTTTGGTCTCCCACCAAACTCATGACCAGATTGCTTCCGATCTGACAGCCCTGTTCTTCCTCATGCTCTCCAACCTTGACAAGGCTCCCGGGGAAGTGACCTGCTGCCCGTCCATGGCGATCTGTTGCCGAGCCCTGGGGATCTGTCTTGGAGATGGGATCTAGTGTCTGAATGCAGTGTTTAGATACATTTCATGATCATGGTGATCACTTGAACCGTCTGGAGAGGAAGTGGCGATTCCTGCTGCGCTGGCTTGTGTGTCTTTTTTTGAATCCATCCTATTCCCCCGCACTGGAAGTCCTCCCGTATCTAAATGGAATTAGTGGAGATCGAAGCCCCTTGTGTAAGGAACAGACATGGTCCATGGGCGCAGTTTGTTTCACAGTGAGTATGATAATGTCTCTAGCTGCAGCTTGCTGCACAATACTTCTGTCTCTTTCTTCTAGACTTGATCAGCTTTAATAGATCTCAGTCCAGCCAACACATTTACTACAGCTGCTGCTGCTGTGATTTTATTGTTATATTTTGTTCTTATGGCATATTGATATTGGCAGCAAGGTGAGGACAAAGGTGATGCAAGTAGAAGCTTCTACTGTATATTATGCTGGCCATGCATTGACATTCTGGAGATGTAGCCTAACTCCCTCCTTATGCTTACCATGTGAAATCGGGGGGGGGGGCGGTCTTGTGGTGAATGGAGGTATAACAGTGTCATTTTCTGCAGTGATTAGTAAACGCTGTACACAGCAAAGTGCTGCTCAATGTGATAAAGCTACACTGTTCTAACCACCCCATGCATGAGGCTTCCTAGATACACATCCGATGATCTGGGCTTGGGGGGGAGGGGGGGTGACAGCTTAGTTTCATCAAAAGCTGTTGTGTTTGTAGAGAACTGCATTAAAATCGCTAGGACAGTCAGTTTCACTCTATTAAAAATTCAGAGGCTCTTAAACGTGTGTATATAAAGAAGCTTCATTTCCATAACTCATTAAGAACCAAGGACAGCTCCGTCTGTGTGTCAATATTATTGGTCTTTTGATGCTGCTGTTCGTTGTGTGATCTCAGCAATACTCTCTTGTATTTCCCATTCCTGTTATAGCTTCTGCAGCTTGGAATGTAAGAAAAATCACCTATGTGTACCCCTGTGTGATCTTGGTTAATTGCAAGCTTCTTGTGCATAATGGTGTTTCAAAGGCAGCAGTCTGTTTGTCACATTTGAAGCTACATAATCAAAGTCTAGTATACATTGCTTATGTGACTTTTAAGATGAATCTTAAAAGGCAAGCTTTTACTTTGGTCTGATAATTTATCATTTTTGGATCATTGCTTTGGCTAGATCACTGTGCCAGGAGTTAAGCCAGGCACACACACACATCACCTTATCTTGTGACTGAGTCAGTGAGACATAACGCATTGTCTGACATATATCAGACATACTCTATATCCTGCAAGCATGGCTGGTATACTACAGAGCAGTTTCAAACAATCCTGTGTGTGTGTGTCTATGATGAAGATTCCAATCGAATAAAATGATTTGTTTTAATCAATTACAAGCTATGTCTAATAGAAAGCACCTAGTGCAGTTTACAATGAAGATTTTAAAAATCATCTAAACACTAATATGTCTTCTTTTATTGCAGTTGTAACAAGTCTAATTATTCTGCATGTGTCTTGGGCAACAAAAAAAGTAGGAGGTAAGTTGTGTGTGGCCCTTAGTACTGCAGTTTTTGATAAAAAATGTATACGCAATGTAGATTTCTTTTTTGTTCATGGATTGATTTGGTGTGATTTTCTTCTAGACAAACAGACACCTTCAGAAGGACAGAAATCTTTACAGTGTGGAACGTGGACAAAATACGCAGATGGAGGATTTTTTACTTCTCCCAACTACCCCAACAAATACCCTCCTGACAAGGAGTGTATCTACATAATAGAAGGTAGTTATAGTTTAAAGCTATATGCTACATACTGTCAATCATATAACATATTGTATGCCTGAGTATTTCTAAAATGAAAGTTTTGTTTAAATGATTGCCCAGTGTAGTAATATTACAACTTCTAAATCATCCAAATCACCATCCTCTAGTCAGTGGCTTGGGGGCCACATGCAGGTCTCTCCTTCTATTAATGTTGCTTGTATCAGCATTTGGGTATGTGTCTGATTTATTGCCGCATTTTTATACAATTCCCATTAGTCTGAATTTGTTGTGAATTTATTGTCTGGTATAGTAATATTAAATGTTCTAAAGCAGTGATCCTCTAGCTAATAGCTTGGAAGCCCCCTGCACAGGTCTCTGTTTCCTTTGATACTGCTTGGTTGAGCATTTGAGCACATTTCTGAGCTTTTGGTGCATTATACAGATCCCATAAGAGTGGATTTATATGTCCAATATAACATATTCTAAAGAAGTATTTCTTTGGCCATTAGCTTGGAGGCCACATGTAGGACCCTTTTCTTTGATGCTGTTTGCTTCAGCATTGGAGCATGTGTCTGAGTTTCTGCTGCATTATACAGTTTACATATAGGTGAAAATACTGGAGACTGAGACAATAGGATAAGGATTCTTATATTCCAAAATGATCGTTATTTATAGTTTGGAGACAAAAGGCTCATTTCACAAGCTAACATGCTAGAACGAGGACAGTTATTTTCGCTTGGGTCCAATGAGATTTTCAAAATTGCAGTCACATGGCTGAAAATTAATGATCCCTGTCCTGGTGTTAAAATATTGTGACTTGCGCCTATAGTCATTACAGCTGAATTCCGGGTAGATATCAATGACATAAATAAATACAGCCCCCTATTTAATACCTCCTTAAAATGTATTTTTTTAAGTAATCAATGTAGGTACTAGACTTTTCCTTGGTATCAGCCTCCTGCAGTCTCTGTACAGCAGAGCTCAGACTGGGTAGGAGAAAAGCAGCACAAGGGGCCAACCAGTTGTGCTGCAGTGCAAGAAGCATATTAATTGGAAGAAAGAGCAGAGTGACAGAGTAAAAATCATCTGTCTGCTGGTTACCTTTCACTGTCCAGTGGGACGAGACCTGTAAATGTTACTGAGCTGCATCAAAGAAAAATCAGGTATCCCTTAATGCCATATGGTGTGGCAGAGCTGTGTAAATCTCAGAACTGAATGGATAGAAATACAAATCCTTTGGCAAGGAAACAGCTCCCTGTATATTTAGCTGTGTGTCTGGAGTTCAACTTTAAAACAGCACAGGCAGGAGAGACAATATACAACGTGTAATTACCTATATCAGTCAATAAGATTTCAGTTTATTTAGGTAAAATTACTAAGTTATGAATTCTGATCGGCTGCTGTGGGTTACTGCATTTTGAAGCTTAATATTAGCTGTTCAAATGTTATGTAAAGGTTGGTGTCCTTATTCAAGAGGTACCCAACCCTTTGTGACTCATGACTATTATTCAACACATTTTTGCACCTATGGTAAATTTTTCAGCAACCTACTACTATTACCCACACATATTTTATGCAGAGCGGAAATGTGTGCTGAGAAAACCTATTGTTAGATGTGCAATTAAACTTTACATGTGGATTTTCACAATTTAATCTTGGCTAATTAAAAAAGGAATGTATGTCAACATTCTAGTTAATTTCCTTAGTGTTGTCAAGTCTTTCTGTGCTATGATGAGAGATTAATAGATTAGTTAGGGGAGGATTTAGGAAGGAGTATGCTTTTTTTGTATCAAATGCTTTCAAGCTCTAATTTTTAAGGAGCTAGTAACCATTTTATATTGTTATATGTTTAAATGAGGCTATATTTGATAGGCTTTTACACTAAGGTGTGCCAATTTTAAAGGATATGGCAAACAACATATTGAAAAGCCTCTAAATGATAATTGTAATTACAGTTACATAGTTATTTAGGCTATTTAGGCTGAAATGTCAGTCAAATTCAATAAACTCTAGAAGTTTTGGTCCAGAGGAAGGCAAAACAAAAGCCCAAAGGCAACCATTGCTACATGCATGGTTACTACTTTCTAAAGAAGGGCCCTGCGCAGCATACTTACTTTACATAAAAACAAATATTTCCTTAAAGTATATCCATAGCCACAACAGTTTTTGCAGTTTGGGATAGAGCTATAAGGGAGACTAGGAAATTATATTAAAAAAACCCCCACATAACTAGGTTAAGTAAAATATGGTCACATGCTCTGTGCCTTTTCACTTCCTGTAGTCAGGATAGACTTCAGTTTTTCTTATATATATTGTAGGGGTCACCAATATTAGTCATCTTTGCATCACTTACAAAACAAAATAGGGGGGCACTGTCCAGAACCGGGTCTGATTAGACCTGCAGGCTGTTCCAGCAAGCCTACATGCAGTCTCTCTCTCTCTAAAACACCACCTACTCATCGCGGAGAAGATATTGATGATACACCTGGTTAGCGCTTCTGCCTTGCAGCAGTGGGGGTTCCTGGTTTGAATCCCAGCCAGCTCACTTTCTGCAAAGAGTTTGCATGTTCTCCCTGTACTTGCGTGGTTTTCCTCTGAGTACCCTGGTTTCTTCCCGCACTCCAAAGACATGCTGGTAGGTTAATTGGCTCCTGACTAAATTGGCTCTGGTATTTATGCATGTGAGATATGGACCTTAGATTGTAAGCTCCTTGAAGGCAGGAGCTGATGTGAATGTTCACCATATAAAGTGATGTGTAAATTGTCGGCGCTATATAAATACCTGTAATACATAAATAATAATAAATACCCCAGGTGGGGGAAAGGGTGTGGCCAGTGCCACGGGGGTGCATGCCCCATATTACTACATGGTTGTACCACTACCACCAAGTTATCTCACAAAATGCCACAGTCTAGGGTTAGAAAAGCCCCATATATATTCCCACCCTGGACTCAGAGGGTCTGTTTGTCATATACCCACCCACTCTGTTTGAACCCATTGTCTTGGATGCTAAACAGTGGCATCTGCATTCTTGTGATGAGAACTCACTCGATACTCAACCTTGAATAAGAAACATTAAGAGCCAGGAACCAATGAGTGACTCTAGGGTTTCTTTCTTTTGGCTTGGACCATTAATTGTAGGAGAGCATAGTCCATGAATTGTCTAAAGCATTGTCCCAGTAGATAATATTGAAAAGCCTCCAGTGCCCCCTCAATAGCCCGCCACTCTTGCTGTACAGTGCTATAGTTCCTTTTTGCTGACATCAGCTTTTGACACAAACACATCGGCAGATGCACTTCCCCACTCACTTTCTGTGGCAAAAGAGCCCCCAGAACTACATTGGAAGCATCAGTCTGGACCAAGTACTTTTTCTGAAAGTCTGTTGCTGTTAGCACCAGTGGTCAACAAAGGGCCCTTTTCAGACTCTGAAAGTCTTTTTCTGCGTCAGGACCCCAGTTACTCAACCTAGCATTTCCCCCTTTGGTTAAACCAGTCAAAGATGCTGCTAAGGGGGCAACATCTGGAATGTACAGTCTATAGCAGGGGCGCCCACTATTTTTCGTCTGGAGATCTACTTTTCAAATGACGAGCTCATTGAGATCTACCAACGTTTTTTTTTACTCTTGGGGGGGCTTCGGGGAAATATTAGGGGTCTAAAAAGCCCCCTGATATTTCCCTTTTAAAATAGAAAAAGAAATTGAGGACACAAAGTCCTCAATCTCTTTTTCTGCAGCCTCTATTCTAAACGAATGGAAAGTACAGAGGCTTCCCATTCATTCAGAAAATATTTTACTATCAAGCAGTTTCTGAATGGGGAGGAGCCTCTGTACAGAGTGCTTCTTCCCATTGAGAAACTTATGAATGAACAGGCTGCAATGTAAATCACATCCTGTTCATTCATTTATAACTGGGGACACATAGTACTAAGTTATTTACAAACACTGGAGTGATCAGCCGATCGCTCCAGTGTTTGTCCTACACAGAGGATTGGTACATACTAGTGGCATGTACCGATCTTCTGCCGCTCGTCCACGCACAGGGGGCTGCAACTTCTCTGGATCCCCCTGCTCTCCCGGGCACAGGCAGCGGGGGATACGACTTTTTTTTTGCCGGTTCCTTCACAGCGGCGGGAGGAGAGGACATGGTGATCTACCAGTGATCGCTACGAGATCGACTGGTAGATCGCGATCGACCTTGTGGGCACCCCTGGTCTATAGCAACCTACAATGACCAGTTAGGTTCTAACCTGCTTCATGCCAAAATTAGTTGGCCAATCCCTCATTTCTTTGACCGTATGAATTTTGAGTTTCTTCAGACCTTGTCCAATGATGTAACCAAGGTACCGTGCCTGTTCCAGACCGATAGCAAACCTTTAGGCTTGCTGTTAAACCTACTTTTCGTGTGGAGTTCAGTCCAAAAACCACTACATCATCTACTGTAAGTAGGCCACTGTGGAATAGCGAATACTGTATTTTCTGTTGCCTCTTCCATTAGTTTCACTTGCCAATATCCCCTAGTAAGGTCAGAAGTGGTTATGCATTATGTTGGAGCCAACCTCTCATGAACTTCATGAGGTATTCCGCCAGGTCTCTCCTGACACTGTCAGTCATTTTGGTGTTACCTCTGCAATAATGACACCCCCCTTGTGACACCACTGCTCCTGATGATAAGAGGGGCCCCTGATGTGAAGGAGGGACTCTGATGTGAAGAGGGGACTTTGATGTGAAGTGGGCTCCTGATGTCAAGGGGGTTGTGATATGGAGGGGGAACTGTTATGTGAAGGAGGCTCCTGATGTGAAGGGGTGGCTTCTGATGTGAACTACACTTGCCTAAAACCTTAGTTGTTAATCTCAGTGGCTTTTTAGCACAATGTGCATACAGTTCATGACAATAGTTCTTGCATTTCAGCAGAATGAGTTCCATCTTTGCCCTTTACATACCTCCACGAATTGTATGTGTCAGCTTTAAATATAAAGCTTGCAGAGTGGTAGACCAGTTGCCACAATTCTTCCTGCCTGTGTTTATTTGTCACCATTACATCAAACTGAAAACAAAATAGCTTTCCATTGGTGGTCTGTGTCAGTGCAGAATGCAACACAACATATATGGCTATGAGACAGTTTGGGACTGCTTAGACCTGCAGATTGTTCCAGCACAGTCTGCATGCAGTCTCTCTGTCTCTCTGTCTTTCTCTCTCTCCCTCTCTCTCTCTCCCTCTCTCTCTCTCTCCCTCTCTCTCCCTCTCTCTCTCCCTCTCTCTCTCCCTCTCTCCCCCTCTCTCCCCCTCTCTCTCCGCCTCTCTCTGGGTCAACAGAGAACTAAAGACGGTAAGCTTTGTTTAGGAAATAAGCACCTTAACAAAACATATTCCACACTTTATTAACTCCCAAAGTGCATGGCTCTAAGATATTACCACTGTAATTACAGTTCTCAGTACTTATCAGACATGATGCAGACTGAGGCTTGGCTAAATACATATTGTGTGCATGATTTATGCAACCCAATTCTGGCAAGTTCTCTGCATGTGAATCTGTGTTGTGGAATTCTGTGTAATGCTACTTCTCAACTTCAACATATAAGAGTACTTGGTTGTGCTCAGGTCTCTGATCCAGTCAGGGACAGCCCTTTAAGGAACCTTCAGCACAGTAAAAAATGTGAGGTCTTAGTCTATCCCTATAAAAAGTGTTCTTCATCCTAACTTCACTTACCCTGACAACAAGCACACTAGCCATAGAAATGAGTGCTATTATGACACAGGCTTTCCCAAAATGGCCACTGGAGTCCACAGCTGCAGACACTTCTGGTCTGTGCTATCAAGGATAGTGTTTTCGCCTAGTGCCAGGATTGCTGAGTCACATGACCTTCCTACTCACTGGTCACTAGAGGTGAACTTTGGGTTTGGACCAAGATTTCTCAGCCAACAACTGAATGTAAACAAAGGAAGGGGAGGGGGTGCCAGTGACATCATTAACTACATATAGCCATGGCATTTGGTTTGTTTGTTTGGTGGGCCAGGCGTCATCTTTCATCGTGATTGATGAGGATCTGCATCGCTGGACAATGTGATTGACGATGAATGTGCAGTGTGGGCAATTTGTTTTTCTATTAAAGGACTTATCATAAGTGTGTGTCTTTATATACACTCTAATTTCCTTGTGTATGAGGGGGGGTACTGTGTACCTTACTCATTCACATAGGGGATTTTTCTTTAAAAAAGCTGTAGCATTTACCAGCACCAGCTACAGAGGATGAATTCCATCAAGTACACTTGCAGATTTTTGGCTATAATTTTGTTTGCAATGACGTGAATATACTGCAAATTTGCAGTCTGTTGGTCTCCATTAGAAATTATTGAAAGAAAAACAACGATTCACTTGCTTGAGATTGATAAATATCTAACTAAACTGTCACTGGCGAATGTAACACTTGCACATTTTAAGGATTGTGAATGTTACTGAGACCCATATTTACCATTGAAGAACAGTGAAATCTAGATATATGCAAATGCTCCCTGATTGGAAATTCATGTTAGAAAATATGACAGTCAATGAAGGATAGAAATCACCAGCACTCAGCAAATGAAATTCAAAAAATGTCCATGTATTTGGACTAAACGTCACACATATCGCATAATCCAATCCAACATCTCTGCCCTGATGAAGGGACCCTGCGTGGTCCCGAAACGCTGGATTGGATTATGCGATATGTGTGACGTTTAGTCCAAATAAATGGAAATTTTTTTGAATTTCATTTGCTGAGTGCTGATGATTTCTATCCTTCATTGACTGTTGTGCACAACGCCATCCATGACTGTCACTGCGAGCACCACTATTGCTACTTGGACTGGAAGCGCTGTAAGGAGTGCAGGGGGACCTACTGTTTTCCAGAAAATATGACAGGTCATTCACCATTTTATAAATATGCCTTTACATTTTTGCTAAATAAACAGAATTCTACTGTTCCTTTCCCATTGGTGCTTGACATATAATAACTAACCATGGTGCATGGACCCAGGCAGCCTCCAGCTCTCCTTTACAGGAGACAAGACAACAGCACAATTATCATGAGAAAAAATAAATGCTTCAAAAGGCAGAGCTGTCATAGCAAGCAAATCTTAAGACACTGTTCAGTCATGAGTAATTATCCCAAAGGTTGTGTAACTCAGAGAGACTGTGGGACTTGTCAGGTTTGTATGCTTGAATAGAATTATGAAATACATTTGCAACTTACTCTTTGCAAATCGTGCATCTGTAAGATCGTGCATTCGTGGTCTGTTGTTACTGAACTGCTCCACATTGTCAACTCATGATCAAAATGCTGCACAATCAGTTTATAACATTGTAATAAACTTAGACTGAACCAGTTCTGCCAATTTATCTTAGTTTTTTTGGCGGAAGGAAGCCTCCACAAAAGGCCTACCAATGTTTGATCATATCTGAGCCTCTCATAGAATTTTGTAGCTTTCTATCAGACTGTGATAACCTCCTGGTAAACTTTCCAGTCTATTTAAAATATCTACATGTTTAAAAAATTGGTAAACTCATACAGGGTTATTCACAAATATTCTCATTGTGACCAGGGGACGCTGATCTGTCATTGCAAGTGGCCGGAGCCAGCCGTGAGATCACGGCTGGCTCCGCCCAGCTGTCAGTAGCAGGCTTTCGGCCAGCCAATGGCCGGCCGTTTGGCCCACTTCGGATTACACCTCGGCTCAGTCGAGCCGAAGCATATGCCTTCGGGTCGAACGAGCCGCTCGGCCAACTTCGGGAGCTGTACGGGCTATAGTGAATAGCCTGTATGCAGCCCTTCAGTTCTACTGAACCGAACGGCTCAGGCGGCCGAAGCTAGCTGAAGGATCAGCCGAAGCTATGGCTCATCCTTTAGCTAGCTTTGTGAATAACCCCCATAGTCTGCAGTAGGACTGGCCAGGCCACCTTGATTATGTTGTGTAGCTTCCACATATACTGCATATGAAGGCAAGTGAGACATCTCCTTTCAGTTATTATTAGAAACATATTTTAAATTGGATCTTGGTAGCTCACTGAAAAGACTTGATGTAATAGTTGGCTAGGCACTATATTTTCATTTTAATCCTTACCTCTTTCACACAGATCTATATCACTTCTGTCTTCTGTTAACATGTAGAATAGAACAGTAATCTATATGTATTAAAATAGGCTGATATAATTTTATACAGTGGGTTTTGTTTTGGATAGAGTAGCAAATGGTTAAAACCCTGGTCAGTTTTTTTTGTTTGTTATCTTCTTTTTTTTTGTGCTGCTTATGTCCAATTGAAGAGATTTCCCTCACTTCTTATGCCAGAAATTCAACAAGAAATAGAAGGAAATCTTTCTAAAGTCAGGGAAACACCCCTCGTAGACAGTTGTCACTAGAACAAGTGTCCCCCTTGGAATATTTAACCTCACCTCTTGTTCTGGTGACAGCGGTAAAAAAATTGAATTCCCTATTACTTTCTGTCCCAATGACAATGGATACATTGATAGGTTTAATCTCCTTAGTGGATACACAGATAGCAATAAAAACCTGATAAAAGTTTTAACCATCTAAAACTAAAACAATCCTTTGGCCCTAAATACACATGAGTACAGACCTGTAAATCCCGCTAAAGAGAATCTAGTAGTAGTGTTTCCCAAAATGGGCCTTTGGTGGCTACCAGAAGGCATGGTTACAGATTTTTTTTACAAAGTCAAATGCGGAATAATTTGTTTGCATCAGTTAAATGTTAATTCCATACACATTATTGCAAAATTGTTATTTTAGGTGACCAGTATGTTAAATCATTCACCAGCTTCTTTATTCTCTTGGTGGTTCCAGTGAAGACATTTTTTAAGAACTCTGCATCTAAACCCACTTCCCCACAGCCACAACAAATATCTCATGCCCGTGCATTTATATATCCCAGTTATTGCTTTAATATACATTATAAATAATATGATTGGGGGTGTGTAATAGTATAATGTTATTATGAAGTCTGTGACAGCCAGACTAAAGAAATAATTCTGAATGGAGAAATTGAAATATAATATTTCCCTGAATGATGAAAGAGGTTAGAATGTGACTCAGTAGACTGGACCTTAAACCTGTTCCAATTAAAAAGCATGATTTCTGACTGGAATGTTGAAAAACAAATATCTATATAGCTGAGAATTTGAGTGGAGAAACACTGAAGTCACTGAGTATAGCGTATACAATTTTGTCCTATTTATTCCATCATATAGAAAAACTCAAAAGCTAAATCTTTAATTGAGCTTTATGATAGTAGTGGAGTTGAGATGGAGCATGATTACCGTATTCTGCTATTGTTGCATAGATATAGCTCTCCTGGCTTAGGTTACATGGCTTATGTCTACAGTTCAGCTTTTATGTTCTTATTACATAGCTATAAATCTTCTTTTGCCTTTATTTTGGTGTTATATGGTCCAGGTATCTTTGCCATAGTCTGGGCCTTAGGGAACATTTGGGCTAGTGTATGAAAACATATTATAGGAACATTTCTTGTTACCCATAGCAACCAATTACAGGTCCACCAACATGATCCTCTCCATAAAGCACACATTCCCTGCTTCTTTTTAATTCAAATAATTTTACAAATTGTTTTCACTAATGCATTGAGAATGTTCAGGAGTAGTAGGGGTATTCAGGAGGAATGCTTATCTTATGAAGTGGATCAGGGGCTGACTGGCAACTTTTAGCCCAGGGAGCAAGTACAACCCAGAGGCCCATGGTGCAGCAACTTGGCTCCCTCCCGCTCTGTCTCTTCCCCGCCTCTGTCTGCCACTTTTGCCATCCATGTAACGGTAGTGTGAATGGTCGGGTGATGTGAGGACTCCTAGTAAGTCCATGAAAGGGGTGACTGGCTGCGGGATGGTGCTCTCCTCCCACTGGGCTCCCTACATGGTTCTGGCCTTACTCCGCTCCATGTCCACTACTTAGGCACTCTCGCCCACTGTAGACCGCTGCTGGCTGTTCATGCTTCTGGGCTGTGAGCTGTGGGAGGTTAGTGGGAGGGGCCGGACAGTGTCAAAGTCAGTGTTCTATAATTTTTCTCGATCCTATACATTTTCTCGACTGTGTCACTTCCAGTGGGGCGGAGTCATCCGAATCAGATGTTTTCATGACCCCCTTTTCTTCATGACATGCGCACCTGGAAGAGACGCGGTAGAGAAATTTATGGGTTGAGGAAAATTAAAGAACACTGGTAGTGGAGGGATGCCTCGTCAGTGCTGTGCGCCTGTATGACTGCTGGGACCTTGGTGGTTCTGTCACTAAATCCAAGCTGTAGAGGCACTACAAATCTCAACACATTATACAGCAATGCAGAATAATACCACCAGCTATAGAGGACTATAAATCTCAGAAATGTATTGTACAGCATTGCAGAATGACATTGGCTATAGAGAACTACAATTCCAAGCAATACATTACACAACAATGCAGAATGCCATCAGATATAGAGGACTATAAATCCCAGCAATACATATACAGCAATGCAGAATACCATCAGCTATAGAGGACTATAAATCCCAGCAATACCATTATACAGCAATACAGAACAGCATCAGCTATAGAGAACTACAAATCTCAGCAATACATAATAATATGAAGCTACATACTCTGGGTTCGCCGCCCGATGTCTCCAGGGTCTCAGGTGGGCTGTGCGGGCTATCACCAGGGGTCCAGAGAGTTTCACGGGTGCGTGTGGGTGCAGCAGAGGCGGCTCCCTAATTAGGCTCTCAGGTGGCCAATACGGACTGTCAGGTGGTCAGTGCGGGCTCTCTGCTGGTCAGTGCGGGATCTGTGGTGGCCAGTAGTGGGCTCTCACCAGGGGTCCAGAGAGTTTCACGGGTGCGTGTGGGTGCAGCAGAGGCGGCTCCCTAATTAGGCTCTCAGGTGGCCAATGCGGACTGTCAGGTGGTCAGTGCGGGCTCTCTGCTGGTCAGTGCGGGATCTGTGGTGGCCAGTAGGGGCTCCCTAAGAATTAGTGGTGGCTCTGTGGTAACTCCCAGGTTGGTAGTGGGGGCTCCATTGTGGCCAGTGGGTGCTCCCTGGTGGTTAGTGCGGGGCTCTGTAGTGGGGGATGCCTGGCGGTTAGTGGGGGATCCCTGGTGTAGGGTGACCATTTATCTAGAGCTGCAGCTAATGATTATTTTCAAAACCGATTAGTTAGCCGATTATTGAGTTCAATTAACCGGTTAAATCAGGATAAAAAAATGGCTCCAGTGATGGACTACTAGTTTGTATTGAGATTGTAGTCCATCACAGAAGCATGCTTGGAGCGGTGGAAGAAAGAAAAAAAAAGTGTGGTGTGCAATATAGTGAAATGGAAAGTGTAAAATTATACAGCAATCAATGCAGAATGGCACCGGCTATAGAGGACTACAAATCCCAACAATAGTACACTATAGCTGGTGGTATTCTGCATTGCGCTGTATATTGTACTATTGCTGGGATTTGTTGTAGTCCTCTATAGCTGGTGGTATTCCGCATTGTGCCATATAATATATTATTATTGCTGGGATTTGTAGTCCTCTATACATAGAGCACCATGTGGGGGGGGGGGAGTGCAGGTTACCTGAGCAGTCTTCCAGCAACTTGCTTCTGAGATCGGGCCTGTCTGTCCTCGGCTGTCATCCCCCCACGCCTTCTCCTCCTTACTTCTCGCTTAGCAGCTCTACATTCATCCCCGATTTCTGGGGACAGTCCCCGGATTGAGGACACCATCCCCGGACAGACTATGTCCCCGGGAACATAAAATAAAACATTTTATTTTTTTAATAATCACCTGATCCCTGTATCCACCAACAAGTGGGGGCCTCCCGAGGTCAGCCTTGAGGAGCAAGCGGCCGCTGAGTACAGAGCAGCATCTGTAGCGGTGCAAGTGGCAGAGAGGCAGTGGAGGGAGCCACTGCACCGGCGGCCGGAGGCTTCTTTTAGTGGGGGCCAGTGACGGGCCCCCTGACGGCCGTGGGCAGGGGCAGTTTTTAAAGGCAGCAGAGAAGCCCTGGGGGCAATTGCCACCCTGATCCCGGGCCCAGTCCGCCCCTGAAGTGGATCATGCTGGAGAACCTGCAGACATAATTTTTGTGTCATTTCTACCCTAGACTGCAGCTCAGTCAGATGGAAACAAACTGCTTTCTATGGGCAACCTACTTTTCTACAGCACACTTTCAGTCACCAGCGGTATTGCGGTAGCATCCTTCAGGAGTGACAGGTTTATATGGTTTGTCTACATGCTTGCAAGTGGCGGTGTTCCATTCTGGGGCGCATGGTTTATGTTGACTGGCACATTTATGAAAGATAAAGTGACTGAATACCTTACTGAAGCCAGGACTGCTGACATGAAGCTATATACAGCGGTGCTCACATGAATGAAATGTGGTAAAATACTTTGAGGGGAATTTATCAGAACTGGAGAAGACAAAATTTCGAGCAGCTGGGCAACTGCTCCAGATTTTGTCTGCTCCAGTTTTGATAAATTCCCCTCTTTGTATATTTGTCAGGCTATGCAGCAGCACGGAGTAGTAACAGTCTGAGACAGAAAACCTGCCACTTTCCTACAGAAGGCTGATTGTGTTTCTGATTCTTGTTAAAGGAGCATATTCTATCCTGTTATCACATCGGCATTGTAATAAGAATACATACCAGAGTTGTTTTTGATAATGCAATCAAATTTTACTTGAAAAAATGCCTTTTATGCAGTGAGTGCTGCCTACTGTCTGCTCATCAATTTCAACAACTTTCTGGATTCCATGTGTGCTCTGTGCCTCTTTCCCTGCTGCTTGATGTGATGCAGTCTCCATTTCTGAAGACTACATGTGCCATCATGCATTGCTTTCAGCAAGCAGTGATAATGTTACATTGTTCAGACGTTGAGTTGTAGTTCGGAAGGCAGGCTTTGCTCTAAGAAGTTGTGGCACACTCAGCCCTGTGAATATGTGCATATTCACAGGGCTGAGTGACATTGTGTCAGTGCATTGAGGAAGTACATCCTATGGGCATCTTCAGTAAGTTGGGTTCCAATTTCTAGATCAATACTGTTATTAGGAGTGGGATAGAACATATGAAAATTTAATATAGAAGTACATATTTATTTCTAGTTTATGACCATAGATAATTTGTAAGAAAAATCATCTTTATAGCAATGACATATATCTAATATTTCAATATAACATCTAAAAGATATAAACTGCAGGTTAAATACTTTTGAGCACAAGTTCACAGTTGAAATAAACATACACTGCATATGTTAACTATTCTTACTAATTAACTGTTTACTACAAAAAATTATAATTTAACACTCCACACAGGAAGACAGGTAACATCAGGCATTATGTGCTCATGTGTCTCCTGCCTGTTCACTGAGCAATGAATCAACTTCATCATACTGTTGTCCATTGTCCATAAGCAAGCGACTCCAATGCTGCAGTATTAAATAGTACAGTTAATTTGTTGGCTTTACAGTGTAGAAATGGCTTACAAACTAATTGTGAAGCGTGGCATGGTTTTAAGAATCACAACATGGGCTGAACAGATGTAAAATAATTTTTTGTTTTAAACTGTTTATTTTGCTGTTACAGAAGAATTCCACCTAAAGTTACCTATATGCTGTACACTAGGGATGCACCGATAACAGTATTTCGGTATCGAGTACAAGTACCAATATTTTTTTTTTTTGGTACTCGCCGATACCGAATACCGAGTACCGGAAGTCCCATTCAGGAAGCCAGGAGGAGTGTAATGACCCGCCACCTGGCTTCCTGATTAGACGTGAAGCCGGGCAGCCTGTAAAGACTCACCACCCAGCTTCCCGATTAGCAGGGAAGCCGTCCCCATGCTTCTCGTCACCAGGTGACGAGAAAGGGTGTAGCCGGCTTTCTGGCCAATCAGGAAGCCGGGCGCTGTGTAATGACGTGGCGCCCGGCTTCCTGATTTGCCGGGAAGCCGACTCCATGCTCCCTCATCATGAAGCCGGCTTCCTGACCAATCAGAAAGCCGGGCGCTGTGGCGCCTGGCTTCCTGACTGGCCAGCTTCTGACAAATCAGGAAGCCAGGCAGCGTGTAATGACATGCTGCCCGGCTTTCTGATACCGGAAGAATCGGGCTAGACATCGGAGCATTTGGGCGAGTACGAGTACTCGCCCAAATACTCGGCATCGGCACTGATAACGATACTAGTACATCCCTGCTGTACACAATAACAATTGAATGTTTATGGTCCACACATATGGTCAGATTTATAGTAAATCTGTACAATAATGAAGGTCTCTACATACAGTCAAGGAAAATTCTTGCTTGGAAGGCTCACCAAAGAACTTGTAATTCATTTTAGTTTGTAAGTAAATATTTAGGGTGGCAGGTACATCTTTAGTGTTTGTTGCTAATCGTGTAAATATAAATATTGTATTAGCTTTTGAAATGACACAAATAATTTAATGACAACAGAAGGAAAACATGAACAGTGAGTTATCATGAAAGGAATATTTTGACAGCAAGTGGCAAATACTTTTGAAAACGACAGTATGACATTCAGGTTTACATTTTCTTTGTACCATAGTTTAACTAAGACAATTGCATCATCATAGGTGGGCTGAAATGTCTACACTAAAGGTCAAACTTGACAGTAAAGTTTTTTAGTCTGTACCCTTAATATTACCTTGTTTTTAATAAGAGATATTTTATTTTATAGGCCAAATATAAGGTCCCACCATCTACATTATTTTGCAATCATTGGATCTGGCCATGTTCACAAATACAGTGTATTAGGTGGTCTGTAATGTATAAAGTAGAGTCAAAATTGGCATTACGTCAAACACATTAAAATATAATTCCTGGTATAGGGTGACAACACTTCCAGCCTCCTGATTGTGCTCCTGCATTGTCACCCTTTCACATGGACTTCTGATGGAAACAACAAATGATATTTTCAGCATTATGCAGGGCCCACTGTTGTCACCAGAAAAAAACCAGCTTTGAGAAAGAGGCTATGCAGCTATTGTTGGAGTGCATGCACATAGCTAAGGAGAAGTTGCAGGAGATGGGTAGAACTGAGATGCAATAAAGGGTGAAAACAATTATTTTATTAAACAAGGCAAGAGGCACAATAGTTTAGCAAAGTAAATGTAATTTGGTTAGGGTTTACATCTACTTTAAATAAGAACTCCAGGAATTTAAAAAAAGTACCCTTACAGTGGGGCTACCCCTACAATGCAAGGGTTAAGTGCTTGTTTGTCTAGGGGGCGCAAATAAATATACACACCTGATCCTTGGTCCCACCAGGCTGCTAGACCAGCTGTCCCCACAACCTCTTCTCCCCCAGGCTCCAACAGTCTAAGGACCACTGATGTCATCACACCTAATGCAGGTTCTATTTACTTGCATTAGATGTGAGAACTCCAAGGGACATTTCACAGCTAGAATGGAGGGAGAGAGAGTAGAGTGCCAGCTACCATGGCACCGAGGATTAGGTGAGTATATGTGCTTTATTTCAGCCGCCTAAACAAAATGAGCACTTGCACTGCGGGGGTAGCCCCACTGCAAGCATACGTTTTTTAAATTCCTGGAGTTCTTCTTTAAAGTTACATAATATGTACAATTAATATTACTCTGTTTTTAATAAGATCTACAGAAGTGTTTGCGTGAAAAGTTAAAGCCTGTTAGAAAGTAAAAAAAAAAATCACAAAACATACCTGTTCCTAAGCATTTTTGCTAAAACTTCACTTTAAAATATAGCTCCCAGTGGCAATCCAATTCAATTCCTTGGGCTGGTCAAATAGTGGTGCCCATGCTGACCACAGTGGCTCCTCCTGCTAACCTTTGCAGGACACAATAATGACGTAGGAGTCATTAGGAGGACCATGGTGGTCAGCTGGAGACATGTTCTTGCAAAGACCTTGTAATGTCAAATTAGATCTCTTCTGGCATGTGCTGTGTTTTGCCTTCATTTCTGTGTTGATTGCCTTTAAAATGATATCATGACAATAGATAATGTTGGTCCCGGGTTGTGTAAGATGGATGAATTTGTTTCAAGAAATCTTTATTAAAGTACTAAGTAATCTGAACTGTCAAAACACCTCATGTTTCTAGACTGCTGGCTTTAAAATAACGGAGGTTTTATGAGGATTCCCTGAAATCTAACAAATCCTTGACACAAAAACTTCAGTTTTGACAGCCAAAATGTTTTGCTTGACTAAGTGCATATAGATTCAAATAATTTAATGATGAGCTAAGTTCCCTGAAGATGTTGAAGGCACTGTAAAATATTTATTTTTATATTCAGTATGTTATTAAGATATACCGAGATTGAGGTCTCTTTCTACTATGAAGTATCTACAGTGTGTTGAGCTTGTTTTAAATATCCGGTTATAATCTTTTATAAAGTATGGTACCATGCACTATTACACACTATGGACTGATGCATTAAACTGTGATAACATACTGCACATGTTCAGTGATATTTCATGGAAAAATCACCTGCTATGGTATGTGATAGTATTCACACAACATCTAATAAAAGAAAGAATCAAACATTAAGGCATATATAGACCCAAGTACACAATTGTAATATATTGGCTTGCCAGCCAATCAGCATGGAGCTGGCCAAACAGCAGGGAGCCGGCTTCCCAGCCAATCTGGAATCTGGAATGCTGGTCATTACCCATAGCCTGGCTTCCTGATTGGCTGGGAAGCCGGCTCCATGCTGATGGATCCATGCTGATGGCCAAACAGCACGGAGCCAGCTTGCCGGGCAATCAAGAAGCCGGGCGGCCAGTAATAACACGCTGCCTGGCTTTCTGATTGCCTGGGAAGCTGGCTCCATGCTATCGGAAGTACCGGTATAGCTACATGGTATCGTCGAGTACCGAAAGATAAATATCGGTACACATACTCGATACCGAAAAAATTGTATTGGTGCATCCCTACATAGCTACATTGCAGTGAGTGAGCATTGTCACCCTAAGAAAGTTTGTCACTGGTGGGATCACCAGGTAAAAATAAGGAAACAAAATGTCTGAAAAAGGAAAATACAATCACTGCATCTATGAACTGATAAGCTACAGGATATTACATTTTTGTTTTGGGGATTCAATACACTGTAATACCATAAAACTGTTTGTACTTGTGATTAATGCGTGACATTGTTGCCTGGTGAACACCAAATTCACATTTTCCCACTGAATTTAAAAGCAAAACACTTTAGCTTGAGCTAAAAGTAATTAATGGGCCAGACAGGTACCACATCTACGTATCCATAAATAACCTCAAAGCACTTGTTTAGACCTTAAAAGGTATCAGATGCATTTTATGAATTTTTTTGCATCTGGTAAAGTCACAGCATTTGCTTTAAGGTTATCTTTAGCTAAAAGTTAAAAAGCTTTAGCAGAAAAGGTTAGCATTTCATCAGGAACAGATGAGTATGTGGTAGTATTTAGGTCTAGCATAAGACTTGTGCTTCAAGAGCAATGCTTAACTTGTTTAATTTTTACAGTGAAAAAAAGAGAGATTTAAGCACAGTACCATAAAACTTTTATTTGGTATTCTTGTAGCTGGTGAATGTGTGACTGCCCTCTGCTATATTGATGCCAGCCTGTATTGGGCTGGTGTTTCAAGAGTTAGGGACCCAAAAATGCCCACCTCCCAAAACACCATGCATGACATAATACATGATGATTTTTTTAGGGTAATTATGAGATTAGTATTGAGCCATTGTGCTACATTTGAAATCTTCCATTGTCGTCAGGGCCGGATTTACTCTCTCTGCTGCCCCAAGGCCAGTCCCCTCCCCAATCGAGAATGGCAGACCTGCAGGCTGCACACAAGTGATCTCGGCGCCATCGCCAGGGTCACTTGTACAAAACAAGCGGCGGCTTCCCCGCGGTACATTTAGCTCTGCTTGCTCAAAGCAGGGCTAAATGTAGAAAACAACTACCCACTCAGCGCCTGGAACTGCATGTCCTGGGCATCAGGAGATAGGAATTCCACACCCCTGCTGCCCTTCTACTCCCGGCGGCCGAGCCTTGGTTGGCCTTGTGGGAAATCCAGCCCTGATATTGGTAAAAAAACAGACAAAATAAAGATTAATAATGCACCAGGCTTATATCCATCTGTACTCAAAGAATTGAGGTTAGCAATTTCAAACGCTATTGTTCTGGATTTTTTGAGATTCTTTCATCTCTGGCTTGGTTATAATGCATTGGAGTAAAGCAAATGTGGTGCCTATATTTAAAAAAACAATCAAAGGTTGCACCTGATGGAAAAAAGGTTGAGCCTTGAAAATGTGAACTAGTCTTCCAGAGGAGCTAGTTTTAAATGCAGAAAAGATAAATGGCTATTAATATTACAAGTAATAAAACTATAGACTGCCGATCCAGGGAAAATCTGAATGGCCATGGGGATCAAGAAAGAATTTCTCTCTCTGTTAAGAGTTTTTAGCATTCCCATGGATTATTTGCAGGTTCAGGTTTTGGTGGAGGATACATAGAAGGGAATTTATCAAAACTGGAGCAGACAAAATCTGGAGCAGTTGCCCATGGCAACCAATCAGCTTCTCTCTTCAATTTGTTCAGTTAAGATTTGAAAATGAAAGAGAGAAGCTGATTGGTTGCTGTGCACAGATTTTGTCTGCTCCAGCTTTGATAAATTCCCCTCTCAGTATTTGTATTACATTTATTTTGGTATTTTAGTTGAACTCAATCGACATCTTGGTGTGTACTTAAAGTGACTAACTATGTAACTATGGCAACTCTTTTCATGTAGATTTATATAGCTTTGCTCGCCACATCAAAGTTGTAAACACTTTTATAATACTCAGTTTATACTTTTACACCATAGTCTTGTTATAGTCATATATGTGGATATAAAAGGTCTACACACCCCTGTAAAAATGACAAGTTTTTAAGTTGTAAAAAAAAAAAATCAGACCAAGACAAATCACTTCAGTATTTTCCACCTTTAATGTGACCTATAATCTGTGCAATTCAATTAAAAACAAACTGAAACCTTTAAAGGGGGACAAAATTAAAATGAAAACCGTACAGTAACGTGGATGCAGAACTATGCACACCATTAACAAATACTTTGTTGAAGTATCTTTTGATTTTCTGACATCATTTAGTCTTTTGGGGTAGGAGTCTATCAGCATGGCACATCCTGTCTTGGCAAGCTTTGGCCATTTTTCCTTGCAAAAGCACCCGTCTGACACAATGTGAGAGCATCTCCTGTATACAGCTTACTTCAGGTCACCCCACAGATTTACAATTGGGATTCAGGGCCGGGCCATTCCAAAACTTTGATCTTGTTCTGGTGTTCTGGTGTATCTTGTTCTGGTGAAGCCATTTCTTTGTTGATTTGGAGGAATGCTTTGGGTCATTGTTATGCTGAAAGGTGAAATTCCTCTCCATCTTTAGCTTTTTAGCAGAGGCTTGAAGGTTTGTGCCAGAATTGACTGGTATTTGGAACTGTTCGTAAGACAGCCCCAATGCACAATGCTGCCACCACTGATTGATACCTTCCAACAATTGAGATCCCTTTGATAAAAAAAGCCACATTCACACGAGAAATGACCAGCACGTACATGGCCGTATCGGGCAGCTCCCTGGAAGGACAGGTGCTGCGTGTGATTAGTACGCAGCCCCTGTCTTTCTCAATGGACTACGCAGCCATAGGCCGCCCTATGCTCACCCACCCTGCACGTCCGTGCGGGTGTCCGCACTCGTACGCTGACAGGATGGATCCTGTCTGCGTCCAAGCCGGGACACCTGCACCCAAACGGACGTGCAGGAGGGTGAGCGTAATCAGAGAAACTTTAATGGCAGGTGTGTACTGACTACTATTTAACATGAGTTTGAATGTGATTGGTTAATTATGAACACAGCCACATCCCTAATTATAATTTATATTTTATTTTATTTTTCCCCACTAAACAATTTCAGTTTGTTTTTTTAATTGTATTGCACAGATTATAGGTCACATTAAAAGTGGAAAATGTATCTTTTTTTATCTGATTTGTTTTTCATCTCAAAAACCAGGCATTAGTAAAGGGGAGTGAAGACTTTTTATAATATACAGTATATATACAAGAACTGACTGACATTTAATTCAGTTCTACAGGCATTGCGGAGTGCGAGGCTGTTGTAATGTATCACATTCTGCTGTATTGAAAAAAGTAAGGCATACCTTACTTTTTTTCAGAGCACACCACTGCATTCCTACCACTACGTGGTGGTGTGAATGGGCACCATGCATGACAAGGCAAATTGCCTTGTCTTGTTTTGGGGCTGTGCTGGAAACCACTGACAGCGCATATGGTGTGAATGGACCCTTACGGATATCATGTGGAAAATGAGGTGGTGCTGCACTGCTGCAAGGGTTCATTGAGCTATATAGAGACAGTGTTCTCTATCACAATACGTTAGAGCTAAACTGAGATGTATTTCTTCAACCTAACATTTGACTACTTATACGATTAAAGATAAATATTTGGTTTGCTTTAGTCTTGTGGAATGGGTGGATTAGATAATTGCAGGTGAATCTTAATTTGATTGAATATGCTTAGTTGATTCCTACAATCTACCTTGATTGAGTCAATCTATGGCAAATTGTGGATCGTTTGTTTTATATCTAGCTTAATACCCCTTCACACAACAGCTAAGCTTCACTTGACCTCTGGGAGCAAATGAGACACTGACCACAGGGTGCATAAAACCTTAATAGAGTCTTGCAGGTCATGAATGTACATTGCTTTTTGAACCAGGGAATCTGAGTAAACATACAGTAGGTTTAAGGAGATTGTGTAATTTAAAGTTGGATACTGCTGATGTAAAAATGTAAAAGATTTATTAGATGGAAACACAGACAAATATAATTAATATTACAGCCAAGTGAGAATCTATAATTGACTTTGCTCTATAGCAGCACTGTTATAGAACTTTGGCAATCGCCTGCATTATTCTAAAGTAATAACTGTATAATGAGTTTCTTTATTTATAGTTAATGAGTATATTTCAAGGGTACCAGATTACAAAATAGTAGAGATGGGGTGGTAAATATGATAGATCTTCATTATATGACAAGGTAGCAGAAAAGATGATGTGTAAAAACAGAAAATTATATGAAAAGTAGCTGTGTAAAATAACGGATAAAGGAGAATTATGACCTAAGGGCAAATAGAAATACTCCTTACCTTTACTGTATTCACAGTATT
This sequence comes from Nanorana parkeri, assembly GCF_000935625.1. Taxonomy (NCBI): domain Eukaryota; kingdom Metazoa; phylum Chordata; class Amphibia; order Anura; family Dicroglossidae; genus Nanorana; species Nanorana parkeri. The sequence goes on along the minus strand of NW_017307240.1, from coordinate 224,364 downwards.
CCTGATTTCCAAAGTCACAGAACATCACAGATAAATTCATCAAAACTCACAGAAAACGGCCACAGACAGCCCTGCTCCAAGCACCTTTCCTCTAAGGGGGTGGTAACAGTGGATCTAGCTCACCCTCAGATTTTTTTTCTATTCTCCCTCTGCTGTGGCCGCAGTCGGAGCGTGCAAGCTGAGATTTGGGAGCGGGAGGTGGAGACACAAGTGAAAAAGCAGCGGTGTTGTGTCGAATTCTTTCAGCTGCATGGAGATCTACATAGCCCCACCTCTCTTCTAGCCATGGTGGTCTTTCAGATAGAGAAGAATGTCTCCTCTCCACACTCTGTATAATAAATCACTTCTGACATGTCACATTCCTCCACACTGTTTGTTGTGTCTGTTGCTCTCTGCTATTTCCTCTGCTACTCGCGGCAATAAATGGCAATCTCACTGCAGAGAGCCGTGACAGGATCGAGAAGTGAGCGAACGCCGGTATGTGTTCGCTCACTTCCCGATCTACTGAGCCGACCTGTGACAGTCTCTTTGTCACAGGTCGGCTAGAACTATGACGTGAGTGAAAAGCACTCACCTCATAGTTCTCCTTTAAATCCTAACCTGATATAAAATAATGTGCCTGTGTAGTTCCAGTGCTTAAAAAATGTCATTTGCTTGAGACCTAGAACCCCAGGAGAAAGGGGCAAGTAAAGACTGACACGCATGCATCGGCAAACTTCACTGACCAATGCACACTACCCAACTCACCATCACCGCACCTACCCTATTTTCCGCCAATGTACCAATGAATACTTCTACTTTTGCTGCCAAAGCACTGGTCCACACCACCACACTCGCTGCCACTGTACCAATATTCACTTGTGCACTCACTGCCACTGCAGCAACAAACACTCCTTCTCTTGCCACAACTGCACCAAAGTGCATTACCCACTTGCTGCCACTGCACCGACACACAATATACTACTTTAAGCCACTGCACTGACCAACCGAAAAGCTGCTGTGCTGGCTATTCACTATAGCCCGTACAGCTCCCTAAGTTTGCCGAGTGGCTCAGTTGAGCCAAAGGCATATGCTTCGGCTCGACCGGGCCGAGGTGAAAAATGAAGCGGGCCGAACGGCCGGCCATTGGCTGGCCGAAAGACTTGCGACTTACAGCTGGGTGAGAACACGGCTGGCTCCGGCCAGTTGCACTGACAATTCAGCGTCCCCTGGTTACCGGGTAACCAAAGGACACTGAACTGTCACTACAATGAGAACTCGGCGGAGGCGGCTGTGATATCAAGGCCAGCTCCACCGAGTTCTCATTGCAATGACAGTTCAGCGTCCCCTGGTTGCCCTCGGGCAGCTCGGTGACCGCCAGCCTCGCCTGTGCACTGAGCATGAGAAGCAGCCACAGGGATGCCAGTTGCAGCCGGGCTCTACTCATACTGCAGCCAGCAGCAGGCATCCACAGCACAGCCTGTCAGTCCCGGGGTGGTGCCTTGCCTACCCCCAGGGCAGGGGACTGCATGCAGCCCCGTCCATGGCCTCAATCCATCAGTGCCCCCTCTCCATTCATCAGCGTCCTCCTCGTGTCACCAACATCATCCCAGAGTGGAACTTCGGAGCTCTTTCTGATCTCTGGGGAGGAAGGGTGGTAGAAGCCTGGCCGCCTCCCTCTGGGCTGAACACACATGTAGATGAGGCCGTGTGTATCCAGGCAGTTCCCCCTGGTAACCAGGGGACGCTGAACTGTCATTACAATGAGAGCTCAGCGCAGCCGAGCTCTCATTGTAATGACAGCAGGTCCCGGCCAATAAGAAACAGTTGGGTGGAGCTAGCTGTTACTGTTAGTCCGCCCAATCTTTTTCTACTTTTTGTTTCTACTTTGTTTCACTGTTTTTCTATTCTATTCGGTTCGGTTCCACTGAGGTACAGAGCAGAATAGCCGAGCCAAATGCCGCTCGGCGGCATTCGGCTACTCACTGCAGTTCAGCCCCTATGAGAATAGGCCGAACAGCAGCGAGATAGCCTGGATTGGCTGAGCCGGAGGTTTGGCTCAGCCAATTCAGGTGTTGGATCGGTTGAATTGAACTCCTTCTGCACTTCGGATCGGCCGAACATGCCAACCCGAAGCAAGCCGATGGACGGCTGAAATCAGCTGTACAAGCCTGAAGTGAATAGCCGAACAGCATTCCGCTCACTTTACTTCGGGTCATTTATTCACACGGCTGCCTTCGACAGCTTTCTTAATAACCCTGTATGTAACTAAAAATGCAATGTGTATTTGACAGAAAACAAAGTCAAAAGGATTAGGAAAAATAATACATTATAATAATAACATTTCACTTCTGTTTTATTATGTATGCATAAATAGCCGTAGGTATTTTACAAAGCGATGTAATATAGAATAAAGATTTTACACAATTCACCTTTTGTTATTTACCTATTTCTGACATTTACAAATTGCATTTCCTATACACATGTAGAAATTCCATAAACGATTTTCTGGCTGAGAACAATGTATTCTCTGTTTTCCATGTCTAAAATCAAAGTTGATACAAAACAAAACATTTAAATTTGTATTAAAGAAAATAGATCTAAAATGTAGAGTTCAATAACTTGTAGTAGGTATGCATTGCTCCATATTGCATGTATAGTTTAACAGATACTAACATAATCGTCAACAATCCTAACCTTCAATAAAGAATGTATCAGTAGTAACACATCTAGAAGGGGTAGGTGTCCCTTCTCTTGGCTTTCCCCATCTCCATTTTTATACTACACTCTCGCTGAAGTGTCCACTACCTATACCATCATACCTGGCTTGTTCACCTAGTTACTTCCTCTTCTGCAACTTTCATTAGTGGTAGTAACTACAAGTAACTCTTTTCATATTTACATTGTTAAAGCATATCTAAATACAAAACAAACAAATTATATTACAGCTTAGCAATCTTTTAATATGAGGGCTGCATTAGTTTTCTTTTTTAGGCTTTTGTTTTCCTTTTCTTGCCTACTGATCCAGCCAGTAACACTCTTTCTGTCTTGATTTTCTACTCCGTGGAGGATCAATGGAGCCACCCTTGGACCGCAGCATTGTCAACCTGTAGAGCGGGTGGTATTAGATTCAGTAGCAGATTTAGATTATAGTTGACAAGCCGATCTCCAGCTAACGCTTTCTAAAAAGTTTTCCCATGAAAGATTTCCCATAACACATTAGTGGGAGGACCTTTTCTGAAGGAAATCTGCAGTAAATTCACATGGCCCTAGAAAGAATTGTGACTTGTAAATTTAGTTTTTGCATGAAATGTTTGACAAGAACATTCCATTTCAGCCTGCTATCGTAGTCCTCAATAAACGAAGTATGAGTAAACTGAGGCAAAGCAGAAACACCCAAACTCAATGCTGGTTAATAGTTAAGGTTAGATAAGAACTGGAGGTACAGTACTTGGAGTCTAAAAGGTTATCAAAGGAACTCTTAAAGTTCCCAAGGATATACCAAGTGGACTTACTGGACCATATACATTGTCACGTGTTTGTTTTCCTTTTATGTCATTGGTAGTTCAGTGCCTTCCTAAATGCCTCTCCCCACTTAGACCCCTAAATCAATGAATGACCCTGCGAAAACTAAATGAAAGAGCGCTGGTGGTTCCGAAAGTCCTGTCACTTACAGCTCTGCTATTAGATCCTGGATGAGACATCCAGTGACCTACGTAACACATGGGGAAAATATAAACCCTGTAGTAAGCCACTGATCCACCAATGATTTCAATGAAACTATACAGGTGTACCAGAAGTGCTACATAGTATAATGGTACAAGCACAAAAGGTTCAAGATATGTGTAACATATCCCCTAGTCATCAGGGGCATACAGGCACGAAAACATTTTGACACTAGAAGGTATTAATGCCAACAGAACATAGAACAAAGGGATTCTTGCATTAATACATACAATAGAGCTAAGTGATTAAGCCAGTGTCACCAGACTTGAACCAGCTAATCAGTTTAGCTTGGTGTCATTTGTGCTGACTTATAAATACATGAGTAAATAGAAATGTCTGTTTTGTTCCAGTTGTCACAAAATTACATGCAAATTTTGCCCTGCAAATTTATAGCAGGAAGAACAGGGTCTCACAAATACAGATATGGAATCTCTTGAAGAAAAGATTTACAGGGCAGCAACATAACTTTTGCATTCAAACTTCAATATACAATATACTGTACCTTTTTGGCTCAAGTAATATTTTCAGAATTAAAGTATACACTTCGTTGGGCCACGAGATGACTCCACGAGATGACTGCGTTGGGCCGCCTCGTGACTCCATGAGATGTTGAAACGTTATGCGAGAAATCTGACACTGCACTGTTGCCCTTCTCCCAGATAGCGAGGATAACTTGCTACAAACTTGTGGCAGGGTGAAATTGTCATTTTTGTTAATTTGCTGCACACATTCCTGGCAAGTTGTAGACTTGCAGAACACTTCTAGTTGACACTTTTTGAATTTGTAGCAAATTTGCTTGGCAAGTCTACAGCAAGAGTCCTGCAGTTCTTAGCAAGAGGAGACTTGCAATGCAGACTTGCTGTAATTGTGCAACAAAATTGTGAAGCGTGGCAAGTCTGCAATAGTTTAGCAAGTCATTTTCAAACTTGCAGCTCAATTGTCTTGTACCAGTCTTGCCACTCTCTGTTCTGCCCCAACATTGACTAGTTGCTGACGGCCACAATTCGCATGTTCAGACCCAGATTTTCGGCTGACAGTCCAGTCTTTAAACACTTTAACAACAGCTGCTCTTGAACATTTAACAAATTCTGCTGTTTTGCTGATACTCGCTCCATGGCTCCGAGTGCCAACAATCATCCCACACTCAAAGGCTGTTAAATCACATTGTTTACCCATATCTTCAGAAAAAAAATCACTTCTACTGTAGTGGTAAACAACCTGCTTCCCTATTTATAATGGTCTGTCCCTCTAGCAACTTCAGCGCGAAATTATAGCTAATTATAGCTAATTTGGCTACAAACGTTAGGTGGTCATAATAATCTGGCCACTCAGTGTATGTAAACGCAATCACTAAAATCTCCCAAAGCTTTAACACAATAATGTAAAGGGACTTTTCAATATTTTAACATTTGTAGCTTTCATTTAAAATGATAACTGGTAAACCTGCCATGAAGGTCCATTGTTCAGACACTTCCAATTATAGGGTAACATAGCTCTGACCCTTTTTCCCAAATGTGCTCCTGCATTCCCACCCTGTCATATGGGCTTCCACTGGAGACTGCAGTTGGTTGTTTCAACACACAGTGAGCATTTATGGTTCACTGTTGTCTCCATCAGGTTACCCTCCCTGAAAAATGTGATACTTCCATCACTGAAGTGCATATATGTAAACAGGAAGAGGCTGTAACAATTCAGTAGTATGAGATACAACAAAAGATGAAAAACGTTGAAAAGAAGTATTTTTAAAAAATGGCCTTTGTATACGATACAAAGTGCTTTAGCAAAGTAGATGTCATACAGTTAGGGTCTACATTCATTGTAAGCCTTTTTTTACACACAGTTTCTAAAATAGCAGATACCGCTTTTTAATATTTAATGCTGAACTCCAGGTAAACACAGGGATTCCAACCTGAAATAAGTCATTTCAGGGAGGTGCCTTTCTCATTTCAGGGCGGTGCCCTCTGTCAACCCCCCTCTCCTCTCTGTGGGGGTGGGGGTGCAGCAACAAGTAAGAGAGCACCCTCTGAAATGATGGCAGATAGCAAAGAAGCTAATGCTGCCATCAGGAAAAAAAAACGGCATAGGAACTAATAGCTGGATTGCTATTGGCTATTTCAATTTGCAATAGCAAGCTGGCTATTGCATCTACCGTCTGTCAGTCAGCAGAGGGGGACCTGATGGAGAACTTCAGGTCCACCTCTGCTGGTTGACAGCAGCAGTGTGCGGGTGCAATAGTGAAGTCTGCTATAGGCTATTGCAAATTCAAATAGCCAATAATAATCTAGCTATTAGTTCCTATGCCGTTTATTATTTTTTTCTGACTGACGGCGGCCAGTGGCCCCGATGTCAGAAAAAAAAAAAGACAGCACGGAAAGGTTTACTCTGCTAGATAGAGCAGAACAAACCTTTACGGGAGAAAATGTTTCTCTCCCAGGTGTCAGGGAGCCGCTATCTAATAGCGGGAGACTCCTAGAACTTCCGGGAGAGTTGAGATGTATGCAAACAGCTAAATACACAGTTGAAATACATAACATAGCTGTCCTAAGGATTTGTTTTTTTGGCTGCTCAGTTTTATGATTTATACAACCTGTCAAACAGCATTGCCCTGTCTGGTAGGGTATAGGACCTGACTTTTCTGAGATTAACTTACGTAATACTTAGAGGTCCTTCTCCCAGTCGTTGATTTGACTATGAAAGTGCATACTGATGATCTCAACTCTGCTCCCTACTCTTATCAGCTGTAGCACTACTAACTTGTGCTAATTCTTATTTATGCCTGTTATATCTACTTCAAGAGTTAAAGGAAGAATTCAAAATAAAAATGTGACTAGTTTCTAGTGAAGAGCTATTTACCACATTTTGTCTTTTAACTTTTAGCGCTATGTTTTGGAAATTAAAAAAATGATGTTCCATAAAGCTGTCAGCCTTTAGCAGGACACAAAGCCTACCTCTGTGGGCTGTGGACAACATTCAGCCTTTATAATTAAAGCATTTGATGCAACACTGAATCCTCAGCCATCTATTTTATTTGATTAAAGGACATTGCTATTAGCCATTGTGAACGAAGTTGCAAAATTCATCATGCAAGTGTTGCTGCAGCTCACAAGCAAAGAGAAATGAATGCCAGCACACTCAAGATTTACATGTGACTAATCCTGACTGAAGTTCAGTTCAGATAGAACATAAAATTGTAATGTATGTAAAACATTTAGGCCTGTTTTAACATATGTTTAAATTTGTATATTAAATTAAAATAGCACTGTGTTTAAAAACTGTGTTTTGTCTTTTAGCATCCCCCAGACAATGCATTGAGCTACATTTTGATGACAAGTATGCCATAGAGTCTTCGTGGGAGTGCAAATTTGATCATATTGAAGTAAGAGATGGACCATTTGGCTTTTCTCCAATTATTGGGCGTTATTGTGGACAACAAAGCCCTCCTTTTATAAAATCAAGTGGAAGATTCTTGTGGATTAAATTTTTTGCTGATGGTGAACTAGAATCTCTTGGGTTTTCTGCACAATACAATTTTACGCCAGGTAAGCAGTTTTCTTTAATGTATTATAAAATCACTCTTTGTTTGCAAGGTGTATATTAGGTAAAAAACTGTTTGCTAGTTTTGGACAGAACGGGGAAGGATTAGAACTCCTGTTGGATTTTTACTGCTATCTGGTACTTAATTAGAGAGATTTTCCTTTACGTGCTGACAGTGGTTTCACCACACAGAAAATGATGGAAAATCTGCAGCAAAGACAGAAATTAATATATCCGGGGTTCCAGCTTTTTCCTACTCTACTAAATAGAAGCACTTAAACCACTTTCAGCAGGACGGTAAAAAGGGAAATCTTTCTATAATTACTCTGGAACTGGCTAATTCTTACCCAATTCAAAACTAATACAAAGGTTTGGCTGGACATATACTTTAAAGGCAAGATTTAATATATTATTTGGAAGTGTTCCTTTTGAGCTATTATGTAAAAGTTACCTAGAGAAAATTGTTGAAATTATATTGTTTCTATGCTATACTAATAACATGTCAGTTGGTGGAATCAAAATCCTTTAGAGCTGCTGCTGAAAAAAACCCTTTAGATAGTCTAGTATCTGTCCATCTATTAAAAAAACAGCAAATTACCTTTAACCACACTTTTAGCTTTATTCAATAAAGGCTCACAAACTGGAGTTTGATGCTGTAATTAGGAGGCATAGGTATTCAGTCAGGACTAGAGTTCTTTCTGAATACTGATGAGAACATATCTCCTATACCAGAGGTTGGCAGTCTGTTCTAGCCACTGTAACACCTTGCAAATGTTTTTTGGAATAAGGTTATTTGTTCTGCTCTATATTACAGATGTTTAGTTTAACAACCTGGCTTAGATTTAATGTAATATTAGTTAGCTATCACAGCATACAAATGTGTGATTGCATTTTAAAAGTATGATATTCAAGCATAGACTTCTGGTGATTGTCTAGTGATACATGTAAGTCTTGACTTTAATGACAATAAGAAGGTAGGGCTGATAAAGGAAAAGTGTGTTAACAGGAAGATTTCATATTTAAAAATGAAAACTGGATTCAGATTGGTTGCAATGGGGCACAGAATGAAGTGTTCTTTATACATCTTTATTGTATAGAGTTTGGAGAAAACCCTCATAATTTTGATAGATGAACAATAAAAATATCTGCTTACCCATGTACTCAAGGTTTTCACCCAATTTAGGGAAAATATTGGCCTTATAAAGACTTTGCTGTTAATAACAAGTCTCATATTTTCCAGCCAGGAATGTTACTGTAAATACCTTCTAGGTGGCAACCTTGTGTATTCCTCAAACCAAAGCCTCATCAAATGTACATTACTGTAAGGTACTGGCCGTGGTCTGGTAGGATCTCAGCTACAGACAGTAATGCACCATGGAATAAGTAGTAACAGGACTAAGTTGTGGCAATCAAAAGCAGTGTTTTAATCCAAGTAAAGTAATTTAGCAACAATCTGATAACAGCCGTTAACATGCAGTGTTTGTAATCCAGGTAAAGTCACATAGCAACAAACTGATAAGCATGGAACATACAGTGTTTGTAATCCAGGTAAAGTCACTTAGCAACATGCTGATAAGCAGGGAACATGCAGTGTTTGTAATCCAGGTAAAGTCCCTTAGCATTCTCACATAATTCATTCCCACAGCTACCACAGCTACCTCATGTATCATTTCCCCCTCCTTTTAGATTGTAAGCCCTCAGGGGCAGGGCCCTCCTTACCATCTTGTCTTGAATTGCTGCCTGTGGCAGTATGCTGTGGTAGGAATCAGCTGCCCCAAGTGGGTTGCAGGACAGAGTCATGAGAATTAGTGTGGGGATTTAGGCGATCCAGACGAGGATGTCAGCACAGTAGGTCGGCGTCTTCCTCCTTGCTTGGACACCGGCCCACTGTGCAATCGTGGCTTAAAACAGCTGAGGGGGCGGAGCCAGCGAGCTCCGCACCTGGACAGGAGATCATGCCTGTATGTTACATCACCCCCCCCAAGGAACCCACTCAGGGGGTACGACGTCAAGTAGGCTTTAAAGGATGCTGTGCATGGAATGTACGTATCAAGGTAGGTGAATGAACGTCAGAAGCATCTTCCCACGAGTCGTCTTGTGGTCCATAGGATTTCCACCTGATAAGATACTGGAGCTTATTTCTGCGCCTTCTGGAATCTAAAATCCCTTCAACCTCGAACTCCTCCTGTCCTTCCACCGTTACCGGTGGTGGCGGACTTGGAACCCTGTTGGGGAAGGTGTTAGGTTCAAACGGTTTCAGTAGGCGACATGAAATGTGGGATGTATCCGCAGGTCAGGAGGCAAGGCAAGTCGAACTGAAGATGAGTTGATAACCGTCTAAATGGGAAACGGACCGATGTATAAACTGCTGAATTTTTTAGAAGGGTTTTTTGCTGTAAATTCTTTGTAGAAAGCCATACCATGTCCCCCGCCTGGTAGGCTGGAGGTGCTCTCCGCCTTAAGTCGTAGTACCGTTTTTGGCAGCCTTGGGCTGGAGCAATGTTCTTCTGTAGGAAGGAGGTCATGTTCTGTAGTTCCTGGAAGTAGTTTTCCACAGTTGGGTTGTTTGTAGGTAAACCTTGGGATAGATACGATGGGTGGAATCCATAGTTGGCAAAGAAGGGTGTCTGTTTAGTAGAACTGCTAACGGTATTATTGTACAAGAGTTCTGCAAGATGAAGTAGCTCATGCCAGTTGTCTTGTAGGTACTTACAGTAGCAGCGTAGGTACTGTTCCAGGCAACGGTTGATCTGGGGTTTCGTCTGGGGGTGATAGGCGCTAGAACGTCGGTGATCGATCTTGAGTTTTTGGCACAAAGCTCTCCAAAATTTTTAGATAAATTGGGAACCTCGATCTGAAACCAGGCGGGATGGTAATCCATGCAATTTGATGACGTTTGCTATTAAGGCATCAACAGTCTTGCCATCTGTGGCCACCAGAAATGCCGGCGGATTAAGTGTAGAGTTTTGTTCATTCCTGGGTGCCTACATAATAGAGCATCATGTGAGAGAGAGGGTGGAATGAAAAGTCTGTTGTCCCTGTACAAGAAGCCTTCCTCATCCATGTCCAGCCCAGGCTCAGGAAGGCTTGTCCACAATGCATTTTTTAGTTCTTCCTTGAGACTCAGGATGGAGTTGATGAATTGCTCTTGTGGAATTATGCTAGTGGAATGTCTTAATGGTGTTACGTTTTCTTTGATCCTGGAGAGGGCATCTGCCTTGCCATTCTGAGATCCAGGTCTGTAAGTAATGAGGAAGTTGAATCGGTTGAAGAAGAGGGCCCATCTTACTTGCCTGGATGATAAGGTTTTGTTTGTTTGAATGTACTGGAGGTTTTGGTGATCCGAGAAAATAATAATGGGTAAAGAAGTACCTTCAAGCAGATGTCTCCAGGTCTCGAGAGCAGCCTTGATGGCGAGTAACTCCTCACCTATGGGATAGTTCATCTCCGCCGGGGTGAGATAGTGGGAATAAAAAGCAACAGGATGGAGTGATGCCAGGTGCGACTTCTTCTAGGATAGAACAGCGCCAAGCGCTGAGTGGGAAGCATCTACATCTAGGGTATACTGTTGGTGGGGGTCCGGTAGACAGAGAATGGGTGTTGTGATGAACCGGCTTTTCAACTCGTCAAAAGCCTTCTGCGCTTGTGGGGTCCATGCAAAGCCTTTTTTGGTACCTGTTAAACTAGTTAAGGGTTTCACAATGAGAGAGAAATTCTTTATGAATTTGCGATAGAAGTTTGAGAAGCCAAGGCAACGTTGTAAAGCAATTTGATTACGTGGTGTAGGCCAGTTTTGGATACACTGAATCTTGCTTTGATCCATTTGAATACCTTTGTCAGATACGATGTATCAGGAATGGCATGGTTGTGGTTTCAAAAACAAATTTTTCTATTTTTGCATATAAGTTATGTACACGTAGCCGCGCAAATACCCATCTGACATGTTTACGGTGTTCGGATATGTTGTTGGAGAATATGAGTATATCATCCAAGTAGATGACGACACAAACGTCAAGCAGATCCCTGAAAATGTCATTAATGAATGACTGGAAGGTCGCTGGGGCATTGCATAGGCCGAGAGGCATGACAAGATATTCGTATAACCCATACCTGGTACGAAAAGCAGTCTTCCACTCATCCCCTTCCCTGATACGTATAAGATTATAGGCACCTTTTAAATCCAGTTTAGTGAAGATTTTGGCCGACTGTAACCTCTCTATCAGTTCTGGGATGAGTGGCAGGGGATATCTGTTTTTTATAGTGATCTTATTCAATCCTCCATAGTCGATATTAGGTCTCAAGCTCTTATCCTTATTTTGTACGAAGAACAGCCCAGAAGCTGCAGGAGAAGTGGAGGGTCTAATGAACCCTTTCCTGAGGTTCTCGTCTAGGTAGAGTTTAAGGTGTTCTAGCTCAGGTTGTGAGAGTGGATAGATATGTCCAAACGGAAGTTTACTGTTGGGTAAGAGATCAATGGGGCAATTGTAGGCCCTGTGCGGTGGGAGGACCTCAGCTCTCTTTTTACAGAAGACGTCCTGGAAATCAATATATGGCTGAGGTAAGAGTGATGCTATTCCATCCTCCACATCAGGTTGAGTGTGGAACAGGGAAGTGGAATTAAAACAAGTGGTTTTACAGTAGGGGGAATCAAACAAGAGTTTGGTCTCCTCCCACATGAACGTGGGTTGATGTAATTGTAGCCAAGGTAATCCCAAGATGATAGGACAATGAGGTGACGAGATTACGTCAAAACATAAGTATTCCACGTGTGTGGAGTTAGTCACTGCCAATAGTGGTTGGGTTTGGAAGTCTATGGGACCTGATGTTAGGTCAGAACCATCAATAACTCTCACTGATACAGGGTTGATTTTCTTAATTATTGGAATTTTATTGAGTGAAACAATTTGAGAATCAATAAAGTTTCCACACGCCCCAGTGTTGACCATGGAATCAAGGAGTATCCTTTCTTGATCCCAATGCAGGGAGATAGACATTTTGAAATGATTAGTGAGCACTGGTTTAGAGTTCACAATTTTGTGTAAGTAAACTGCCTCACCAGTGGTTTTCTTCTGGAGAAGGGGGCAGGTGTCCACCATGTGTTGAGGCCCTGCACAGTACATGCATAACTGTAAGTTCTTCCTTCTCAGTCATTCTTGTTGTGATAATGGACCTCAAATTGACCCAATCTCCATGGGGACTACAGGTTCGTTATGTACGGATCTAATCGTTGTGTGAGCAGGGCTCGAAGTTCATTCGGCTCTTCTCTCTCTAAGTCTCCGGTCTATAGAAATACTTAGTAGAATCCAGGGAGGTTGGCATTTCCGTACGAGCCAATTCCTCTTTTAGTGAATCCGAGTCTGAACTGGTTCTTTAAGCCGATATCATTCCATTCTGACTCGGTTGACCATCTTTTAAATTCGGCTATGTAGTCCTCCACTGCCCGTTTGTTTTGTCTCAGGGCACGCAGTGCAGATTCAGCAGATAACTGCTTACTGGTGTCTTCATAGAGTAAAGCACCACACCACATAGCACCACAAAGGAGTCTAGAATGGGGTCCTCTTTCTCAAGAAAAGTGTTGGCCCTGGGTTCCCCTCATAGGTATGAAATGGTGGTACAGATTTGTATCCGCTCAGTACTGTAGGTTTTAGGTTTCATGTGAAACAGTAGTTTGCAGGAGGTCATAAACTCTCTGTAACGCTTCCTATCTCCAGAGAAAGTATCCGGGGGGCTGATTTTTGGCTCTGGGGTGTCGGCCTGAGGATGTCTGTTAACCTGAGCGAGGTGGGTCCTAAGAGTGTAGTTTCCTGATTGCAAATCTGTTACCATTTGGGAAAGGCCGTCTAACCTTTGGTTAAACGCAGCCAGGTGGTTCATGATGTTTGTTGTATCCATTTTCCGTCTGGGACGGTGGTCCGTGCAATCTGTAAGGTACTGGCCGTGGTCTGGTAGGATCTCAGCTACAGACAGTAATGCACCATGGAATAAGTAGTAATAGGACTAAGTTGTGGCAATCAAAAGCAGTGTTTTAATCCAAGTAAAGTAATTTAGCAACAATTTGATAACAGCAGTTAACATGCAGTGTTTGTAATCCAGGTAAAGTCACATAGCAACAAGCTGATAAGCTGGTAACATGCAGTGTTTGTAATCCAGGTAAAGTCACATAGCAACAACTGATGAACAGGGAACATGCAGTGTTTGTAATCCAGGTAAAGTCACATAGCAACAAACTGATAAGCATGGAACATACAGTGTTTGTAATCCAGGTAAAGTCACATAGCAACAAGCTGATAAGCTGGTAACATGCAGTGTTTGTAATCCAGGTAAAGTCACATAGCAACAACTGATGAACAGGGAACATGCAGTGTTTGTAATCCAGGTAAAGTCACATAGCAACAAACTGATAAGCATGGAACATACAGTGTTTGTAATCCAGGTAAAGTCACATAGCAACAACTGATGAACAGGGAACATGCAGTGTTTGTAATCCAGGTAAAGTCACTTAGCAACAAGCTGATAAGCAGGTAACATGCAGTGTTTGTATTCCAGGTAAAGTCTATGAGCAGGTAATAGTAATGGTTGAAACAACCAGCAATGATTAATGGAAGTTCACCAGCTGGCCATGGGACACAGTGAATTGAGGTAATGGTTACCTGCAGGTTAGAGGCTGCCTGTGGCTGTATGTTGTGGTAGGAATCAGCTGTCCCAAATGGGTTGCAGGACAGAGTCCTGAGAAGTAGTGTAGGGATTTAGGAGATCCAGACGAGGCTGTCAGCAAAGTAGGTCAGCGTCTTCCTCCTTGCACGGACACCGGCCCACTGTGCAATCGTGGCTTAAAACAGCTGAGGGGGCGGAGCCAGCAAGCTCCGCACCTGGACAGGAGATCAGGCCTGTACGTTACAATTACTGCTTTTTACCTTTTTTCTTTTTACTTACAAATTTAATTCAGATTTAACATTCTTTGTGTGACTTAGGCCTAAGATTTTGCTTAGGCTGACCTGTCGAGCCTTCAGGCCTCATACAACCCAGGAGATGTAGTCCTGACCCCCATTTCATCCATAAGACTTTTAGTGACTAAACCTTACAATGACAATTTAATAGATCTCAATGGAGCTATGATATATAAGCATGTATGTGTCACCGGGTAAATACGTATGTTGTTGTTACCCTTCAATGAAAAAAAAAACACAATTTGCTTGGAATCAATTTGAAACTGAAAAAAAGTAACTGGCATCCATCATTGCTTATTCCCTATTTAATAAAAATCAGACTTTGCTTTAGTTTTTTGACTCAACAGAATACAGTAAACTCCCAGTTATCCGGCATTCACAGGGATTAGTAGATTGCGGATAAATGTAGTTTCCAGTTGCTTGAGAGTTACTATTAAAAATAGGTTTAACTAATGAGACACCCATACTATACCATACCATAACATAAACTCTGTATTGACTTCATATTAATATTGAAATAAAGTAATGATAAGCAAATTAAGACAAACAGACACACTTAGTATTAGTCATGTAATGGAGGTGCTGTCATAGAGGTGCTGTAATACAGTACAGTATAGCTTACTATAGTAGAGCATGCGGTAAAGTAGTGGGAGTGTTCACTAGGGGAGCATGTGTACTGCTCTCAATCACACTCTTCTGGCCCGATCCCTTACCTTCTCTACCCTCCCATGCTGCAGAGCCATCTCTCCCTCTCCTAGAAGGTCACAGATTGGCAGAACAGTGAGTGCACAGTGTTTTTTTTTTGCTGGTTAGAGTCCCGGTTAGTTAAATACCGGTTATCAGAGAGTTCAGTGTGCATTGAATAATAAAACAAATGAAGATGGCATTGACAAAAATAATGGGACCTATTATTTTGTTGCACAACGTTTGGAGGCAAACATTGCAAACACATGATTCATGTAGCTCTCAGTGAGACTTCTGCACCGGCCAGCAGGTAGGTATGCCCACTCTTCTTGAGCAAATTGCTCCAGCTGTGTTAGGTTTTATGGGTGCCCTCTCCAGATCTCATGTTTCCCCCCTTTGCATTTATGTTTGATAGGATTCAGATCTAGGCTCATAAAATACCCTTCCATTTTTACTTGTTCGCCTGATGAAGGGGATCCTGTGAGACCCCGAAACGTTGTATCTTGTGGTTTGCATTTGCAACAAGTACGTGAATAAATAGACGTACTGGATTTGCTTTGGAGTGCCGGGGTCCATCTTTTACTTGTTCTTGTTAAACTGTCCCCATGCAATTACTACAAACGTTTGAATGAAACCATTTATAATCCTGAAACGTTGTATCTTGTGTTTTGCTTTTGCAACAAGTACGTGAATAACTAGACATACTAGATTTGCTTTGGAGTGTCGGTGTCCATCTTTGACTTATACTTTGACGGAAGCCACCCATGGACACCTGCTGCACCCACTTCTGATCTCATGGAGCAGCGGTTCTGAGTGCGATGGGTACACGGACTGTAGTTTAACAAGAACAGCACGATGAGATATGTTTATTATCTTGTCCACTCTTATGTGTGTACTCTCGAAAGTCTGCATCACATTTTGAGTGTCTTTCACCAAGTTGGGGGCATTAGTTAAAGTCCCCTTGGTGCTGCTCCTGGTACCTTCTCACAGGTTACATGGCTTAAAGAGGACAAACCATACCAAATGGAGAATAGGAAATTGCTCTCTACACCCACACCTCTAACATCAATAGTGCCTCAAGACAGCACTTAATCTCTACCTACCATCTTTCTGATTGGTCAATGGGCGCTTATTGGTTTTACTTTCTTCATACCAATCAGATGCAGGCCAGAGGGTCTTTGTAGACATTCATAAATTATCCCCAGCGATAGACCACCTCCTGCTTATAGAAGATAGAAGACCACCTCCTGCTTAAAGAAGAATCCAGCAATACACCGTGTCCCACTTATCAGTATTTTATGCAGATCACACAGCATCAACTGGTCTCGCCTCAGGTCTACCCACTCTGATGTGTGTCACCCAATCAGGGCTTAGTCGTAGACTAATGACTAAGCCCTGATTGGGTAAAACACATCAGAGTGGGTAAACCTGAGGCAGTTGATGCTGTGTAATCTGTAATAAAATACTGACAAGTGGGGCATGGTGTGTGGCCGAATTCTTCTTTCAGTGTATGAATCTTGATTCACAACAGTGCTGCCGAATCTTTCTCTATCCACTAATCTGTAGGTGGGTTTGGTTTGGGCTCTTGTATACACTTTCATGTACCCTCCCTTATCAGTATGTGGATGGGGCTAGTACCTGGTTGTGTTAAAGAGGGAATGACTATTGCTTAGTACTGCAAATAAAATAACTTAGATTTTCGGATAAGTGGCAGTAGAACATTTTATTTACAAAAATGGAGAGAACAGTTTTCTTGTAGGCTTATAAGGCACCAACGATAAAAGAGTCTTCACTCAACTTATTCAAAGCAAGACAGAAACAGCAAGACAAAAACAGAAACACCCTCCAGCTACCCTCTGTCCAAAACAGTCACCAGAGAGATACCTGTCAAAGAGGTTCTATATGTTCCTACTCTAGAAAGTAACCCTCTGTCAGTGAAGTTCACCAAGCAAAGAACTGTAGTGACAGTAAGACTCTGTTCACACCTAGGCGTTTTGCCACTCAAAGGTAAGGGACCAAAAAGCACTGTAATCTGCCAAAAAGTTGCTCATGTGATATTTTCAGCGACAGGCGTTTTGCTTGAGACAAAATGCCCAGGTGTGAACAGGGGCCATAAAAATGAATGGGATTCCTTGTCTTGAACGTTTTGTCATGCTCAAGACAAGCAAATGGGATTCCTTGTCTTGAACGTTTTGTCGAGCTTACCTTGAAGCATCAAAATACCTAGTAGTGAATGAAAACTCAGAGGTAACAGCTGCAACGTTTGCCAGCAGTAGCAACAGCAGAGACTGACAATTCCTTGAGTTAATTCACTCAGATCTACAGTATGTTGTCCTATGAAAGCTTAGACTCCAGGAAAAATAGTTATTTTCTCAAATTCATTGATGACTACTCAAGGTATACTGTGCTCTACCTAATACACAGTAAAGATGAAGTCCAGATAAACAAAATCTTGCCAAAGTAAGAAATGCCTGTAATGCTCCGCACACATAATGGCTCAGAGTACACTGAGGAAACATGGAATCATGTTCCAGACTACAATCCAGAACAAGATAGTGTGGCGGAGAAAATGTACCATACTTGTGAAAGTGGCAGAAGCACACTTTTGATGCCGGCATTCCGAAAATATACTGAGCAGAGGCATTTATGACAATCTGCTATCTCCACAATACATGGCCCAGTGGTCACACATTTCTGGCCACGTGTGTAGTGTAGTTCTCTTTTATTAATGGAGCATAGAGAGCTCCATGATTGGAGGTGAGCCTGTCATATGTCTTTGGTCTAGTCACATGACTGGGCTCTCCTCCTGTCTTTTTTTTTTACAGATTTTTTGTATTTCGTTCATGGTGCAGAGCACATTTGTAAAGCACATCAGAGTACTTTATAAATGTGCATTTTTTTTTCTTTTCAACGCTGTTTTTAAATGAGCCCCATAGTGTTCTTGTTTTGCAGTCTATTGTTTCCTTTCAGATAGACATCCATTTCGGGGGGTTATTCACTCAGCTGCCGAATGAATAACCGTGCCGAAGTGAAGTGAGCCGAAGCCTCTTTGGCTATTCACTGCAGCCATGTAGGGCTATTTTTAGCCATACATCGCCTGCATTGGGCCCACTTCACTTCCTTTCGGCTCGGCCGAACATCCTCAGCATGTTCAGCCAAACAAAAGGGAAGAGTCCGTTCACCTCAGGTGATGCAACATCAGGATTAGCTGAGATGAACGTTCGGCAGGTCATTTCCTGCTGTTCACCCCTATTCTCTAAGGGGCCAAACAGCAGAGTTAATTTCCAAATGTTCAGAATGAGAAATGCTAATGTAAACAAGCAAACAAAAAAAAAACAGTGCGAGTTCTCCCTCCCAAATTATACCAGACCCTTTCGGTCTAATAGAAATGCTAGGGGGGCTCTGGTTCAAAAAAGTTTGGCATGAATTTTAAGGGAGATTCCAACAACCAAAAAATGAAAAAACAAAACAAAATGTGGGGTCCTCCTTAAAATTCCATACCAGACTCTTAATCCGAGCAGTGGTCTGGGAGAACAGTAGAGGGGGGAGCCGGGTGAGCGCCACCCCCTCCCTGCACCATACCAGACCATATGCCCTCCACATTAGGAACGTGTTTTTCCAGAGGGAGACCCCCTGCAAAAGCACCTTGTCCCCATGCTGATGAGGACAAGGGCCTCTTCCCTACAAACGTGGCCTGGTGGTTGTGGGGGGTCTGTGGGTAGGGGGGCTTATCTTATCATAAAATGTGCACCCATCCCCCCTTGTGAATGAGTAAGAACTTGTTGATGTAAATTGTTCATGTAACATTAAGATAAGATAGATACTGCAAAATAACAGTGTTGTAGTAATGCGCAGAAAAATGCATAGTTATTTGCGAACCATGGTGCAATGTGGTGCCATTCATCTTGGTACCCCAATATTACCCCCAATAGTACCCCAACACTACAGTAGTGGGTAATGCATCTGCACTGCAGTGTATCACAATGCACATGCTGTATGCATGGCCAGGTCCAATTTTTTTGTACGTTAAGGTATGCTGTCAGAATTAACCAGCTGACTAAACAAGAATGTGGTGTGTTAATTGGGTGTATTTTTTATTTTCATGATAAGCTTATTTTATTCTTCATTTTCTTTTTTATTACATCTATTTCAATAGGAAGGCTAGATCAGGTGAGAGTGGAGCTGATATAACCACAGTGTACACTTTTGCAGCAATAGATTGCTAGGTGTTATCAGTAAGCAGCTACAGCTATCTCTCACTGCAGAAGATGGCATATTAAATACTCAAGGCTATGAACTTACAGTGTGGAGCAGGTATTCAACACACCCGGAAGTGGTGGATACCTGCAGCGGCTGATCATTCTGCCACGAGAATGTCAGTGTATAGCATCTCTTTCTTACAGGGTGGATTTGGTTTGATTTGAATCCTATAGTGGCAGGGTTACTTTAAAGTAACTTTGGCCATTCACCTGTTTACTGAGCCGTTTGAAGGAAGCATGTGACCCTCTCAACATCCATTTATAATTAATCTAACTTTGTACTGCCAAATGTTATATTTTCTTCCTATGTGAAACAATAGTGCATGTTTAGCATTTTGTCCTAAGATTTATCCGATCAAAAATGAACAGAGTATGTTTAAGGATAGGCCTTTGTCCCAAATGTACTATAGCTGCTAATATATCAACATACATTGAAACATTTTATTTAAAGTGTATGTACACCTTAATTATGACTTGTTTTTTCATTCGTTAACTGCAGTTAACATTTATTTTGAAGTCTTTTTATTGGCTATAATTGGTGATCCTGCCACTGTCTTCATTGCCAGGCTTCATGGGTTGTTCTGACCACGATAACCATGGCTGCTAACCCATGGTAGCATGGTCAATTTGTGTGGTATCCATGCACGGCGTGTCTGTAGTCCCATTGTAAGACTATGACATCATAGGCTAACACGATTATTGTTCATACATACCTGGAATGATTGACAGTGGGTCACAGTATCTTACGTAGAAAGTGGTCCCCTGTTCTGCTTGGGTAACCTCAATCTGCCTTCAGCAACTACATCCCCATGGATCTGCCTCTGCATCAGATTTCTCTTTTGTGTGCCAGTGTTCTAATTTTTGACAGTGTGACGCCAAAGTGGAGATGATGTCAGTCTTTCCAGGCAAGGTTTAAAGAACTAAGCATTATTGACATCACGGGCGTTAACAAAAAATGTCTCTTCAAACACACTGCTCTGCTCTTTTCTCTACATAAGGTCTGTTATCTGCAGCAATGGCTCCTGCAAAAAACAATGCTTCAAATACATCTCAATTTATGGAACATCCTTTGCATAGCAGACATTTAAGAGGGAAGTGCATTTGAGGAAGCAGTGTTTGCAAAAGCCTCCCAATGATGCCAATACTGCTGAGTTCTTTTGACCCTGCAGAGAATCTTATGCAGAAAGCAATCCACACTAGCTGATTTGCTGAAGGCAGGGTGTGATAGTTCACAGTGGAGGATCCCTCTCCTCATAATAGACCACAATCCCTTACTAATAGGACATCCAGCTTGCTTTATTTTGGATAGCGTAAGGGAGGATTATAACCCCTGCCAGTTTTGTTTGTGCCATCTGTGTCCCATTGGGGAAATTTCCCTTTACATCCTGTCCCATAGTTACAGAAGGATGTTAGAGGAAATCCCTCCAAAGTTGTCACCAGGATCACCAGGTCTAGTGTCCTCCCTGTAAGATTTCAGTTCTATCCGTGTTCTGGTGACATCTCCAAAATTAGGATTTTCTTTCACATTCAATAATGGTCACCAGGACTAGAAATAGAAAAGGTGAATCTCCCCAATGAAGACACAGAGAGCAGTTAAAATCTGAGCTGTTTCAGTCCCTTTCTTCTTTATTCAAAACTTTAATTCTTCATTAATGAGAAACCTGAAATACTTAATATTATGTATATATATACATATATATATATATATATATCTGGCATATTATTAAGCCACTTTACACAAGGTGTGTCAAGGTTGCTGAGTGTGAATATTGCACTGCTAAATTGCATTGCATTGCTTGTAATGGTTAGTTTATGTCAAGGATACACAGAAGCAGGACAGGCCTAGAGACAGGCCCAAATGGGTTGGCGAAAAGGAACAAAGCCTCTACGACAGCTACTGTAAAATACAGCATCGCCTTGTAATATTAAAAGATGCACAGTAGAATATTTGGTCACCAATTTGTTATGTTTTGTATATCATGGCAAATCCTTTTGTGTTTCTACATTAAAGTACTGTAGTGTGTCGGCTTTGAAGTATGCTTTGACTAGCATGCTGATATGACCATAAAGGACATTACATTGAGAAACAAAATTCAAATAAATTGATTACGGTGACATCCATTATTAAAAAATCTTTTGAAGCGTGACAGAAGCAGGCTCACTGCATTATTATTCCAGTCACTGTCTGTCCCCTCCAGATGAAACTGTGAAACCGCTATTTATTGTGTAACAGGACTAGCAAACATCCTCAGGCAGATGTTATCTAATAGTTAATGTTTTAAAACACCTGGCTCTGAAACATGATGTGCATTATTTATTATTACAAGACATAGGGCTATCTATCTATCTATCTATCTATCTATCTATCTATCTATCTATCTATCTATCTATCTATCTATCTGGGACAAGAAGACAGCCTGTTGTATGTATTAAGCAACTAAAACAGGGAATTCAAAAACAAGGAGGAGATGCGAAATACAGAGTGAAAGAGGAAGAAAATAAGGAGGGAGATGGAGAGATGCAATTATCCACTTAGATCAAACTTTAAACAGTTAGCATTTAGATCATAAGCCAAATGGATTTCAATAAACAATGTTTATAACATATGGAATTCCTTTGTGCAGAGTCTTCTTCGTTTCTAAGTCATGTCATGTTTTAGTACCCATTCACACTGCAGTTTGCGCTAATCATACATTACCTTACATTTAGCTTATGTAGCTCATGCTATTGCGCAACGCTCCTAGCATGCGGTATTGTGTGCTGAATACACTTCCCATGCATTGTGGCACGGTGGGAAAAAAGTAGTGCATGCACAACCACTGCATTAGGAAGGCATTCAAGTGAATTGCAATGCAATGCATCTGGCGCATAGTACTGCACTCTAGGTGCGTTGTGTGATAGCAGATGCTAAACACACGGTAATGTGCGATTAGCGCAATGCTGCGGTGTGAATGGGCCCTTACTCTGATGAAGCTACTGTAAAAAGAACACTGAGAATGTCAGGGAGAAAACATTCAAGCCGATGTACGACGGATTTCAGCCGATGTACGGCTGAAATCAGCCGTACCAGCCTGAAGTGAATAGCCGAACAGTGTTCGGCTCACTTCACTTCAGATCGGTCATTCACTCGGCTGCCCTCGGCAGCTTTGTGAATAGACCCCTTAGTGCTTAGCACTGTGGTGTAGCAGCACAGAGGTCCTGGGATCCTTTTCTGCCAGGGACACTATCTGAATGGCGTTTACATGCTTTGCTCATGATTGTGTAGGTTCATGCTTCCATGATCAAGAAGATGTGTATGCCTTCAGGACTGTGGTTAGGACATTAGAATGGACATTTTGGTGGGGCAAATGTTTTTTTGTTTCATTCAAGAGAAATGTATGTTTTTTATTCTGAAGCAAATAATGAAATGATGGGCTGTGGTAAAGCTGGATCTAGTGAATTCATTCCATAATCTTTGAAGCAAAAAACAGAGAAAGTGGGGCTTTTAAGGTGTCACTCTAAGCATGGAGAACATATAATTATTACGCATATAACTCTTAGAAATTCATTTTTATTCTTAATAAATACCGATAAAAAAGGGCCAGTGTATAAGCCCATTGGTTTCACATCCACATCAATTTCCTAAACATAATACAGTCTAAAATCACCATGGGCATGTAGCCTCCCTGGACCACACGGCCACATTCTAGGCATCAGCAGGTAGTCACCATTTATAATATTAATAAATAATTGTTGAGTTTGTTGGAGCAGAACCATATTTTGTGTAATTCCATAATCTTTAACAGAAATCTTTTCTGACAGAAATGTGGAGGCTTCCATTGCTGACCTCTCCTTCTAAAATGCTGGTTGCTTGACTATCATGTTAATCCTCTGGCTTTAATGTTTTCTCAGTCACTGACCCAGAGTAGTGTGCAAGTCCTCTGACTTGAGCTGCATACTTGTGCAACTCAGAAAGTTTTGTGGTCAGAAACATCCAGGCAAGTAGCATCTTTAGAAAGAGACCAGCAAAAGCATTCCTCGATGCATTCTGTAAAAACAGAACATTAACAAAAATTCTGTAAGCTTTTTTGGCTTTGTCTTGTTTTGTTGGCCTAAAAATCATTAGCCACCTGCCATACTGCACAGCAGAGATATACACACATATTCCTGCCAGAGTGATAGTGCTTGAAGTAATTAGAGGGTTGGCCTTGGCACACCTCTAAAGAAAATGATTTGCCCTTCTGTAATTAAACAAATGGGCTCTAATGGCTATTTTCATCATTCTCTCTTATCCCCTGATGTCATTCCCTGCTAAAGCAATGTCCACCTTTAGGGTCTAAAAGCACTAGGGCTGTGCTGGCTGCTTTTTCCAACATAGACAAGGCAATTGGGCACAATTCACACTACTCTGTTGAGGTGGTGCGTGCTAAAAAAAGTGCATCATGATGGTGCAACACGGCGTGATGCAACACAGTACAACTGCATCAAACAACACTGTGCTCACTCAGAATTAAAATTAAAAGTGTTATGCGTCGGAACCAGCACATGAGCACAGTATCTTTTATTGCATACCATGAATTGATGGACTAATGTCTTTATTCAACCTCAAATACTATGTAACTATGTAACCATGTGTTTAGCACTAAGTCTTGGTCCTTTTTATGACACTAAACCAAAAGGAACAACCCCTGCAACTGAATCAGTTAGGTATTTGTACAGACAGACCAGCCTAGAAGGCAAACGGACTGATACGATGTTTTTTTTAGTTCCTGGAAAAGTTGTGTCATTGTGACTCTATCAACCCGAACTTATACTTACAAGATGATCAAGTGGGTCTGCCCACACAAATTACTAGTACAGCATCTGCAAGTATTATTTGCCATATTTCCACTAGAACAGTGATTTTGCATTTTTATCTGCCAGTCAACTAGCTTAATGGGAAATAAAACAAAAAAAATAAATCTGTTTTTATTCAGAGTAGCCATTCTATATAATTGGAACACTGGATTGGCAACAAATGTTAAAGCATCCCATATCCCTTTAAGTGTACTGCTAGCCTATTAATTCTAGAATCAAGCTAGTTTATTATTTTTTGTGAGATACTCTCAAGACATTGCAAAACCTAAAATAGCCTCTCAGCAGAAGCAAGGGAAGGAGACAAGTTTAATTTATTAGTTTGTAGATGTCCTTCTGCAACTTAAAAAAAAAAAATATTGCTTTATTTTTCTCTCTTCCTTGCTTTTTTAAGATCTTTTTATCTACTGGGCAAAGTTGTTTATTTGTGCTTACCTTATGGAAACCAGGGGATAAAACATTTGCAGTTAGCGTATATTGTGCAATGTTGCATTAAGTCACATTCACTTAAATCTCAGTTCACTTAGGGTAATAATATAAAGAAATCCTGATTAAAATAAAGTTTTATTTTTTAAAAGTTGGAATTTGGGTTGTCCCATATAGACATAGGTTAGATTTATGGACATTTTAAAGCATATCCCTTGCACTGGGGAATAAAAACCACTGCATGGATTAACAGCATGTCTATGTCTAAGGGTATTGGGTAAAGCAATGCCAGGGGTACTTACCTGACCCCTGGCAGCTCCCCTCTCTCCCCTGGCTGTGGCTCATGGACTGTCCCTCAGCATCCTAAAAAAATAGCAGTTAACCCTTACAGTGCAGAGGTAGCCCCACTGCAAGGGGAGTTGTTTTTTTTAACCTAGAGATAGGCTTTAAGAGCTAGAAGAATGTTTTAAAGTGTACTGTATGTTTGGCTCATAAATGCATATATGTTTATGGCACTGGAAGCAAACTAAGAGAGCTGAGGGTACCTTTGGCACCAGCCTATTGCCAGTAGTGACCAGCAAAAATATCCAGTGTGCTTCATAGTCATTTTTAAAAATCAGTAGGCTGGATTGTCTGCAGTAATCTGCTGGTTTTAAATGATATGATCTGTGATCTCTCACAGACCTGTAATGAATCATTTAGGTTGACTTTTATGGTTTTTTAGAGGTGGACATCTGTATGATGCTGCAGACAGCATAACATGATGAACTAGAAAAAAAGACATCCTTTAAAGATTGGTGTTACATACATACGGACTTCTCACAGAAAACATACAGACACAAAATACATATATGAATACATATAATGAATATGAAAATCAGCTGTAATATACATAAATAATCCAAAAATCAAGAACCAAGGATAACATTATTGTATCTGTTTCATATCTTATTGCTGCTTAATTTAATATATATATATATATAT
>NW_017307240.1:195830-198971 GCF_000935625.1 Nanorana parkeri | reverse complement strand
GTATATATATATTTCAGTGTGACTTTTTTAATTTAATTAAAATTTACATGTTGTAAGCTGGAATTCCCAGCTATATCGATTACTATATGAATGGTTAGCATGCTATCATTCCATACCTACCAGACAGGGACTTTCTGATTGTGAGCAATATACTATGTTCACTCTTTAATATTAAACACTGACAACACTAATTGTCAGGGATTATAGGCTGCCTAGGTTTTAAAGAGATTCACTTTTTTCCATACAGGGCAAAATGACAGGCTCACTTAAAAGAACAACCCCCTCCCACACTGATACTAACTTTCACCCTGCTCCTCTGCTGCTTGATTCCTCAATGTCAGTTTTGGAATCCAAACCCTGTGTATGTTATGTGTTGCATTGTATTACACAGTGTTGATTACTTCCTTCCCTCCCTCATGGGGCAGTGTTTGGGGATTGACTGTCCACATGGCTATCCAAACCTAAAAGTTACAAATATTTCCCTGGGGCTTTGGTGAAGATAAGGTAAGTGGGTGGGTGTTGTTCTTTTAAGATGCTTTTTTGCCCTGAAAAGGGAAAAGGGAAAAAAGTCTCTTAGATCCATGAAGGAGCTTAGACACAATTTTACTTTCTATTTAAAAAGAACA
This sequence comes from Nanorana parkeri, assembly GCF_000935625.1. Taxonomy (NCBI): domain Eukaryota; kingdom Metazoa; phylum Chordata; class Amphibia; order Anura; family Dicroglossidae; genus Nanorana; species Nanorana parkeri. The sequence goes on along the minus strand of NW_017307240.1, from coordinate 198,345 downwards.
AGTTGTACTTTTTTTATTTGAAATAACAGCGTGATTTGTTAAAGCTTGCATATGCATCTGTTAAAAGGGGATTTTAATAGATAACTCCAATTTAACTATTAAAATTAATTCTGCCATTGCTTGGTAATTAGCATGAGAAAAATCTGAAGTTTTGGTACCTTTCATTTAAATCTCTTGTAATATAGCAGAAATCTGTATGGGTTTAAAAGCTTTTGACACTGCTCTATATCAGGCCCACAGAGTAAAATTCAACATTGCCATGCCCCGAGTCAGGATTATACTGTATCTCGAGTCTGACAGGCTAGTGAAAACATGGTATTTTATTCAACTGTTCTATGAATGTATTGCTTTTATGTTCTAGCTCAGGGATAGGCAATCCAAGGCACATGTGCCAGGGTGTGCATGCAATGCCATTTTAGTGGCATCCAAAAGATTGTCATAAGTGGTGTCAACAACTGGAGAAATTTCCCCTCTAGCCACTCATTATGCACACAGGACCAATAATTCTCCCTCACCTCAACTCAATAGAGGAGGCACACTTGAAAACCCAATGGTGCCATACTCCCCTCATGAACATGAACACCAACTACATGGCACCTTTTCATTAGCATTCTTAGTGAGAGCAACCTCACTACTCAAGTCTCTGCTGAACTGCAACACACACTTTCTGATATTTTTTTTAACCAGGGAAAACCACCATACAAAAAGAGAGCAGGCCACACAAGGAAGATCTTTAGACAGATAAGCTGCATCATATTTAGGACTCCCTTATATTTATCTTCTTCTTTGAGGTGGATAGCTTGCATTTGCTCTCACCCCATCCCGCTCTATTGACAGGAGGCTGATATAAAGAGAAATTCACATACATACACTAGCTGCATTAAAAACATGTTTTAATGAGGTTTGGGAGTGAGTTTGTCTGATGATCAGAGGGTTTATATTTTTCATTTAGTCCCCAAGGCTTCTAGAGCTGATACATTTCAAGAGGTGGGATATGAACTACTCTCCCAGTGGTATACGGTACTGCAGACATTTCAAAGACTCTTCCCCTACTACCTCTCCTCTCTGTTGGCATTGTGGCTGGTAGACGGGCACATTGTTGCATATTTTTTGGAGTGAACAGCTCTTTGCCTATTTTGGGACAAGGCTCATGACATCACTCTCCAGCTCACCGGCATCGACTTGGGATTGGATCCGGTTAGATATCTTCTACACATGCTGGACATGCCTAAATCTTTGTGTGTTACCTTCTCAACACAGTACAAATGTGAACTCCACTTTTCCCGGAAGCAGACTGACCTTCCCTCGATCTCGCTTTGGTTCCAAAAGGTCAATGACATCAAAGACATGAAAGATCTCACTCTGACGCATCGGGGGTGATTTACTAACCTAAACACACGCACGCACCAGGTGCATGTGATTTTCACACAGCAAAACTTATTTATCAACCAAAAAGTCTCCAAAAGCATATTTCCACTAATGCCATATATGGAAAAATCATGCACATGATGCATATATAATGCTGCTTCACAGTTTAGACAAAAATAGTTAGCTCATGCATTTACATTCCTGCATTCATCAACGCAAGCAACACAACATAGAGATAATTTACACAACATCACCTTGAATTCATGCAGGGCTTTGCACAACACACCTGCTGGGTGTGTACACACTACAAAGGTGTTTAGATTCCACCCATAGATCATGCTGGGAGGGAACACACTACAGAGGTGTATACATGTTCGTGGTGTGTTTATAAGGTTAGTAAATCAACCCCTTCATCTCAGAGAGGAGCAATTTGAGAAGACCTGGTTCTATTGGAACAATTTACCCTTGAGGCTAGGCTGGGGCTAGGGATAGTGCAGCGACTTTTCCCTGCCTCCCCCCTTTTCTTTCCTCCTTCTTTCTCTCTCTCTCTTGTATTTGCTACTAGCTCCCCACCTCATGTCTACTTCTTCATCTTGTGTATAGATCCTACTGAACTCATTAATTCCTATTCCTATTATACCTTTTATGGGGTTGGTGTTAGTTCACAACCAGCTATGACTGACGTCAAATAAGGCAGAAACGCATCAGCGGTTGTTATTTGTAGAAATTAATGTAGAATAAAGTTTGATTTTCTTTGGAAGAGCACTGTGTGCTGGTTCTGCAGTTTTTTTAGACTATCACTCCCGAAGAGGGTCATCTGTGCATTGAATGTGGCTTATAAGGATGCTTGACAGGGGTGAGCTGCGTGCTTTGTTTTTCTAGTCTGTATTGCTTGTTTGATCTAAGGTGCAATGTAATATTTAACATAAACCTTGATCCCTTGGCAGTCAGTGCTCCCGTCCTCTTCACTCCTGCCATGGAATGTACAATGAAGGACCATCATTGGCTGCTGGTTTTGCATTGTAGGTGACAGTGTTGGCGAGATGGGGGAAGATCCAGCCGGAGAAGAAAAACAGCTTAATTGAACTAATTTACACTAGCAAAAATGGTATAGAAAAAGCCAGTGGGGCCATGGAGGAAAGGGGGG
>NW_017307240.1:160097-195820 GCF_000935625.1 Nanorana parkeri | reverse complement strand
CAAGGGGGGGGGGGGGGGGATAGCCAGATTCAGATTGCAGTGTTGCTCAACCATTGTTCTCATTGGATCACCTAAACACAGAGCATCTGCTTGTTTTATACTAGGCTCTGATTTGTACTTGATTGATATGTAAATAGTCTTATGAGATGAGATATATTTCTACTGATAGTAAATATTTAATAAAATTATTCGCTTATTTTGTATTGATTACTTTATCTGTCAGTACCTGTCAGACAGTTTAGCAATGAAGTGAAAAAGACCATATACTCAGATTCCTGGCTTTATCTCTGCTGTATATTATTTGTTTCAATTGTTCTCTGTCACACCACATCACATTATGTGACAATCTATGATTGTTGAAGAAAATTAGCAATTACATAGGAACAGGCACCATTAGCCTGAAAGGTTGTTTTTTCTGCTTTAGTGTTGTGCAGAAGAACTACTGTACATAGGTATTGTAATAGTAAGATGGAGCCTAAAAAGCTTAGCTGTAATACTAACCTAAACACACGCATGCACTAGGTGCGTGTGATTTTTACACAGCAAAACGTATTTATCAACCAAAAAGTCTCTAAAAGCATATTTCCACTAATGCCATATATGGAAAAATCATGCACATGATGCATATATAATGCTGCTTCACAGTTTAGACAAAAATGGTTAGCTCATGCATTTACATTCCTGCATTCATCAACACAAGCAACACAACATAGAGCTAATTTACACAACATCACCTTGCAAATTCATGCTGGGTGTGTACACACTACAAATGTGTTTAGATTCCACCCATAGATCATGCTGGGAGGGAACACACTACAGAGGTGTATACATGTTCGTTGTGTGTTTATAAGGTTAGTAAATCATCCCCTGTGTTTCCCTGAAAGCCCCTGTTTCTTCTTTCAGTAGAGAGGGCCCATGGGAAGGAGGTACGATAGGGCCAAAACACTATTAAAAAAGTGTGTGTACGAATATGACCATTAGGTGCAGCCCAAGACTAGGTTTAATAACAATAACAGCAGGCATATAAAGTATAAAACCAATGCTGAAGCCATGAAAAAACACAGCACTTCGTAAAGGTCAACAAGATACAGTGCATCATTAGTGTACAGGTCATACCAAGAAGGAGGAAGAGGTGAAGGGGTTGACATACAAGGCACATACAGTGGGAGAATGAAAATGAAGGGGGTTAATGTGCAGGATAAAGGAGGTGAAGACATTTATATACAGGTAACTACAGTGACAGAATGGAGATGGAATGTACAGGAGAGGAGGGTGAGGGTGAAAGGAATAAAACATTATCCCATAATCAAATACCCCCACCTTAAATTTTCTGCTGCCTACACTCCATTCATAATACTCATCTTTCCCCTGAGATATAAGCACTGGCAGTGACTGGCCATCACAGTGCTCACAAGGCACAGAATCACTCTGATTGGCTCTGTGCACTTTGCCCATTACCTGCATTGTCTAATAATAGCACAATCACAAACATTGTGTACATGCAAGTTATAAATAAAATACAATTTTTAAATGGCATTTCCGAAATACATATTCACCTCTTTGCTGTTTTCTAAACCATACAACAGAATTGAGGTGGGTAAAGTAGATCTGTCAGGAGAAATGTGTGGGCTTTCGTTTATCTCCCTTTATTTTCAAATTATCATTTTGTTGTTACTGGCTGTTATGATTATGATTTGGCTTAAAAATAGAATTTACTAAGGTTTTGTGCATATTTTCTTTCTTAATAGTATGGTTATATATATACTGTACTGTATATATATTCTCTCATAGTAGATGTACTTTAATCCTTTGCACCGGTTTACTCAATAATAACTTTTTAATGTCTTTGCATATCAAAATTATTTTCTTACCTTTTATAAGGGGATTTCATGTCATATTTTAATTATCATAAATATATTTTAGAATAAGCAGAGAAATTAACAAAACATGCATATATATACCCTTTTAGGTCGGATTCACACCTAAGCGTTACCGTTTTGGCACGTAAAAACACTCGTTTTTTTGCTGCACGTTGTGTGTTGTGGCATGTTTTTACACGCGTATAGGTATATATATTATTATTATTAATTGTGTTTTTAAGGGCCAATTGTGATATATTGAAGTCAATGGACAGAATGCGTGCATTCAAAACTTATTGTAACACACGTTTTCAAGCGTTTCCCATTGAGTATATGGGGCCAAAACGAGCTGAGATCTGCCAATAAGAAGCTCATGTACGTTTTCCGGCGACAGGCGTTTTGCTTATTGTGACAAAACGCTTAGGTGTGCACAGGGGCCATATGAATGAATATGATTTTTTTGGTAAAGCTTTTGGTCAGGCTGGATCTGCTGTGACAATATGCTTAGTGTGAACCAGGCCTAAGGGTGTGCTGCAGCTGGACTTTTAGGAACTTTAATTAATGTTATTAATGTAATTTTACCAATATATTAACAGTAAAAAGGTGTTCTTTATTCAACCTCAAATACTATGTAACTATGTAATGTACTCTTGGGTAGTTGAAATGTATTTTACTGTGGGCTGAGGAAAGAGGTTAAAAAACTTTGAGTCACCACTCTACACATAGATGAATCAACATCCCCAGTTAATGTCAGTTCTGAGCAGTTACTGAAGCTCCACTTCTTCTGCCAATTATTTTTGATATTTATGTAGAGAGTAGTAATTGGGTCAATTTAATACCTTCTTGGTCCCACATATTCAGAATTTGTCACAAATTTGCCAGAGTGTACCTTGTTGTCATGCTTTGCACACTGCTGTCATAATTCCCAGCTCTTGTATTTTGGGCATGTTCCTGATATAAAAAAAAACTCATATTGGGCTATTCTAAAGGTGGGCAACATGACAAGTCTTATTTTGCAGCCTCTCAGTCCTTTTAGATTGCCTCTATTTAGTATTATTACAAAACTTTACACTGCCTATATCAGTGGTGGCGAACCTTGGCACTCCAGCTGTGCCAAAACTACAAATACAAACATGCATCTGCCTCTGGGAGTTATGTCTGTGGCTGTCAGAGCCCTGCAATGCCTCATGGGACTTGTAGTTCCAAAACAGCTGGAGTGCCAAGGTTCGCCACCGCTGGCCTATATGATATCAGTTATGGTGACCCGGTTAGAAAACAGTGATCAAGAGTCCTTCTGCTATTCCCTAACATGTTTCATTCTAGTTTATTTTTAGGAAAAATGTAATTAAACTTTTTATGGTGCTCTCTATGCAAGGGGTCATTTGGCTCTGTGTAAAGCAATGGCACAAATCTGGGAGGCCATTCTGATTCATTTTCTTTTTAACAGGCAATTCCTCCCGATCTACTGAGCCAACCTGTGACTGTCTCATTGTCACAGGTCGGCTAGAACTATGAGGTGATCTATGAGGTGATCTCCTTTAAGACAATCTCCTTTAAGACATCTCTATATATTCAACAGAACCAGTCACAAACGGGCTTATGAAAAAATCTGAACATTATGTTTTAAAAATATTAGAACTAAGCAGATGTACCTTTTACAGCATGGTTCTTCCATCAAAGCTCAGCCACCCCTTTAAAGATTATAGTTACTGTCAGTAAACTTGCTGATCTTATGTTTTGGATAACATACACAGTGTTTCCTTTCCATTCATAATATTATCAAATGAGAGAGCCATAATTTGTGCTTTACAATAAAAAAATAAAAAAAACGCCAGTAGTTAAAATGATAAAGAAACTAAAAAAAAAATGGTTCTATCATGCACTTATGAGTAGGAAGACAACATGCAATGTCAGCATTGAGCCAGGCAGTTGAAAGGGGATTCAATCGTCAGACTTGACAGACTGACCCTTGGCTCAAATAGTTAAATGCGAAATAGGAAAAGCTAAATAAAAGTTTAATGTTAATCTTTTTAGGTAAATCTGCATGGTGCTAATATGTTAACACTGAATTCTTGCATATGCTCATTTATAACTGGTTCTCTTTCAGTAGCTTCCTTTGCTGGGAGCTGGGTTTTGATTAACAACTGCGATAAAGACAGGGATATTCCAGAGCTGTTCCAGCTGCCAGGAGTGGATAATTTATTGCGATTCACTCATTCTGTCTAACTTCATGTAATTAATCTGCATTAACCATTCCATCACGGTGTGTATAAGAATATGGGAATATTAGATTTTTCATATTAATAGTTTATCATGTTTCAAACATTGGTATATATGCCGGTAACCCAAAACTAAAGACCTTTAATAGTATTTAATTTAATTAAGAAGATCCAAGCATGCTCTGATTGTATTAATAAGACCAACAAGATACTTGTTAGGGCATGCTGAGACCTGTATTTCTAAACTAACTATACATCTACCAGTCATCTATGAACACAACAGAGAAAGCAATAAATCAGTTATGACCCAAAAAGCATGTGATCAAGCACCGGGATGAAACAACAAAGAACTAAGCAAGCAAAAAAAATGTCCTCCCATCTGTGACCTCAATGCTACTGTGTGTGCATTGGATGCACTAGAAATCAAATTTTATGAATAACCATATAACTTTATATAACTATTATAATAAAAACATTGGCTATTGAAAAACATTAACCACCAAAAAGGTTGCAAGGAAAATAAAAACATGTTAGAAAACATGGTTGCCTTACCTCAGGTTTACAGCTTACAGAATCATACACCAATCTATGTAGACTCACAATAATTCACATTACAGGAGCAATAAATCTGGAGCAGCTGTGCATGGCAACCAATCAGCTTCGCTCTTCAGTTTGTTCAGTTTGGATTTAAAAATGAAAGAGAGAGGCTGATTGGTTGCCATGCACATCTGCTCCAGATTTTGTCTTCTCCAGTTTTGAAAAATTCCCCTACATGTTTTACATCAGAGAGTTCTTCATTCTTAACAAAACACATCTTTAATAGGGATGAGGTTTGTTTTTGTGGCCATACAGGATTCACACCAAAGTTTGCATGTTGTTGATTTACGGATTTGGTGAATTTAATGCCCTGATTTGGCCTGTTCGCCCATGTGAAATAATAATTTTAGCCTGTTTTTACCATGACTAATGTCAATCACATTAGAGAGGAGGAGCTGAGGCATGGCTTGCATTCTGGGCTTCTGAGCTGCCAGTGTGTAGGCGCATGGAGCATTAGGACACCTAAACATCCCTTGAAATGTAACTTTGTTTGATCTGATTAAACTGCTTGGGGTGTAAATATGACATACCATGGATCAAAGTGTCATAACAAACTGATCTTCTGATCTTCAGATACTCTGAAACAGGACTAGCAATATCAACAATTTGCATAAATAGGTATGAGATATGCAAGGTTTTTACATTGTGTCCAAGTATGAAGCAGATTTTTGGCCACACTCACAGCTTTGTCAAAGCTAGAGGATTGAGGAACGTATTCCAAGCAATACAGTAGAAAGTTATAGAATTCCTGATTGGTCCACAGTGAAACTAAATATGGATGTTGGCTTGTGGCTTGTTCTACCATCTGGTATCACCAATTTTCAAACAAGATAGATTTGCATGCCCTTGACTTTGAGAGCAGACCTTTTAAGTCCAAACAGTAGATTGTTTGTATGAATTGGAATACAAAACAGACTTTCTTCAGTTGTGCTACTATCATTAATTAAATAGAGTCTCTCCTGTACCATTCTCTCTTTGATATATTGCGTAATTTTGCTGCATTGTTCACTGCAACATCCTGTGTACTGTACTTCCACAATGAATTTAACAATGTCTCTATCCAGGCTAATTTGCCTTCTTCGCCTTTAGCTTAATTTGCAGATTGACAATAATTCGAGTTTCAATATCTACCCTGTTTTCAGCAGACAGATATGCATTTATTAAGTATTTAACATGTATTACAGTGAAGTTATTTTTTCAACATTCCAAATAGTAATGAATGGACTTTGACCGCTAACACTGAAACCCATATATGTTGAGCAAAACAATCTTTGGGTTTCTACACAAAAAGAAAGCAATTTTATTTGAATTATGCAAGCATCAGGCACATTGTGAAAGTAAACTTTATGACCTTGGAAAAGTGACACTTTAATATCATTTGATGATGACTGGATAGGGTGTATTGTGATAAAATATAATTTAGTAGTTGTGCTAGACAAAGCATCTATCTGTTGCCAATAATGTCTTGGACATAAATGTAGAAGGCATATTAGAGCAAGTGGAATATGCTTCTGCAAATGTAGAAAACGTATCTGAAGGTGAAGGAAAAATTCTAAACTTACAGAAGGTAAAGGCATATCTGTCCATGATATTACAGGTTTTGACGATGTAGAAAACACATCTTGGCATAAAATTACAGACTGCAGGTGTGGAAGGCATAACAGAACAGGACATTTGAGATTTTGCAGATGCAGTGCTTGAACAAGGCATGTCTGCAGATAAGATAAAATGTCTACAGTAGTTGAAGGCATGAACATGAAGCCGGTTCAGTACATTCAAAATCAGCCTCATTCTTATGTCTCCCTGTGTCACCGCCTAGAGTTTCCTCTGAATATGACTGTTGGGTCATCTGGTCCCTCATAGACAAACTTGACATTGCAGATTGTACAGAGGTAAATATAGTAGGTGTTTTTGCAGGCATAAGTTCTACAGACTGAGAGTTGATCCTAGTTAAACCAGTCCTTTTTTGTTTTGCGGCATATAATTTATTTTACAAAGTAGTTTAACATTACTTCTTTTGCTGCACCTCTTGAGTTTTTTCACTTGTGGATGACAGTCTTTTAGAAGATAGGTTAGTGCAACCTTTGGGTAACATATAATATACTATTGATTTAGATGCCTGTGTAAAATTCCATTAGCATTCTCTAAATTGTATAGTTAGGCCTTACTTTGGTCATGGAGAGCTGCAGGTACTGTCCTGTCTTCAATGACACATCTGTCTCCTGATATGTGCAGCATAAATATCCACTGCTCTAAATAAAAAAAAAACACTTCACATTAAAAGTTACAGATAACAGTGTATCTGAAACCTTTTTCTATTTTCCAGTATATTTGGCATCATATCTTACTGTATTTTCTTAAACTATTTTCTGTGAATCTATTTCAAAGTTTTTTTTACCTGTTTCTTACCATAAACAGATCTTTTTTTAGACATCACTAAACCATTGCCTCACGAGTAGCAGTAGTGCTGAAAGCCTGCTGTGTAAGCTCCTTTAATTGGTCATTAGGCTACCTGCCTGATAGACCTGATAGACAGCCCAACTAAATGAGCTTGCATATGGCAGACTGACTACACTGCAAATTGTGAGGCAGTGAAGTAACACTGTAATGCTGCAACAAAGATCTACAGGTAAGAAACTTCGGAACAGATTCACATACAGAGTCCCGGCGGCAAAAGTCGCCGGGAGTCTGTTTAAACAGCCCCGATGCTGGCGACTTACACTGTACGTCGTCAGTCACGAAGGGGTTAAGAAACTGTATACAGTGAGTGAGACATGGGGGTTGATTTACTAACCTTATAAACACACCACGAACATGTATACACCTCTGTAGTGTGTTCCCTCCCAGCATGATCTATGGGTGGAATCTAAACACCTTTGTAGTGTGTACACACCCAGCAGGTGTGTTGTGCAAAGCCCTGCATGAATTTGCAAGGTGATGTTGTGTAAATTAGCTCTATGTTGTGTTGCTTGCGTTGATGAATGCAGGAATGTAAATGCATGAGCTAACCATTTTTGTCTAAACTGTGAAGCAGCATTATATATGCATCATGTGCATGATTTTTCCATATATGGCATTAGTGGAAATATGCTTTTAGAGACTTTTTGGTTGATAAATACGTTTTGCTGTGTACAAATCACACGCACCTAGTGCGTGCGTGTGTTTAGGTTAGTAAATCACCCCCACGATCTCAAACATAGTGAAAAATAGATTTTATTTAAAAAAAGTGGAGTATCACGTTTTTAGAAATGCAATGCCATTTTAGGAATTAGTCTTTTAACAAAAAATAAGAAAAAATATTTTTTAAATAACTTCTTTAAGGGCCTAATTTTTGGGCTGATTGTATATAAAAAAGGGGGTATGCTTGCCTCAAGCAAAGGCACTAGTGTCAAGATCTAGAGTCATGGATGTAAACCCTGCATACACTTACAGCAGCATCTTGAGTGAACTCAGAGGTGCGAGCAGTGTAGGCCAACAGCCACAGAAGAAAGAACATAATAAAACTATGTACTGGAGCTGCAGAACAGGAAGGAGCAGCTGGAAGCCAGAGTCGATGGGATACAAGAGGTGGCTGAAAGTCTGCGTCCAAAGCAGAATGCCGTAGTACTGAGCATGTAGTGTGAGATCCCCCGGGGTGAGGAGTCTAAGGACCAGCCGTGTGTTGACTAGAGCTTCTGATAGTTGACATGGGTCTTGCTGCATGGTGACCTCAGGCCGTAACCCTCAGTTTCACCTTACTGAGCAGACCGTGGATGAGGATAGCAGGAGACAAAGCCAAAGGTCAACACAGGCAGCGAACAAGGATCACCAGGAGGTAATGCCAAAGATGTTTTAATGCCTAATGCAGCCAAAGCAGTACAGCAATAAAGGAGGAACAGAGCACATACCTGTAAGACTACAAGCTGCAGAACAGCCATGCATGCCTGTAAAGGTATAAGAGGGCCGTACATGTTTGTAGATCTACAAATGACAGGTCAGCTGCAACTCTGATGCTGAATTGTAAAATCTAGTAGTCCGAATATACTTTATGATATAATATTGGAAATTTGTAGGACAGATGAAGGGACATTAATGGGTAGGGTTCTAACAGTAAAGGGTTTCTGGCAACAGGGTCTATTTATTGTGGCTATTCTGCCTGTCCACAAAAGTGAGTAGGCAGACTATATTTCAATCTCCTTTGTTAGCAAACAAAAGCGAGGATTCTCAAATATGGTAAGCTATCAGTTTTCCAAGAAAAAAGGGAAGTGAGCTTTAAAATTTACTATGGTGGAGTGAGGGATGTTGACATTTAAGGTCTTTGACTTTCTGATATTTACTTTAATACTTGATTCCTAAATTCCCTGACATTGGTCAGTGTAGTGATAAGGGAGGTACCAAACAACAGCAGGTCATTTGTGAAGAGGTCACAGTTGTGGTGTCTGCCCCCACATTTTACTACTCAAAATGTTGGGGTTCCCACAAATGATTATGGCTAACATTTATATGACTATATAAAAGAGAAGGTGGGCGACACTGTCTGTGCCTGTGTGCATGTTAATAATGTCACATTTGAATCCCTTCACCTTAATATTAGCTGTAGGGGTAGAATAGAGGGAATAGAGTGATGAATTTAAGCCCAAATACTTTCTGGTCAAAATTTGGAAAAGTATTCCCAGGACAACATGTTAAATGCCTTAAAGCAGGGGTAGCAAACCTCCGGCCCTCCAGCTGTGGTGAAACTACAAATCCCATGATGCATCTCTCTTGGGGAGTCATGTCTGTGGCTGTGAGAATCTTGCAATGCCTCATGGGATTTGTAGTTCCACCACAGCTGGAGGGCCGGAGGTTTGCTACCCCTGCCTTAAAGGGTACAGGGAAAGCAACCTTCTCATCCTGCTTCTCCCACCTTCCCAACTCAATTTTAGTACGGAGATCATCTTCCCTTCTGATTTGATCTGACACCTGTCTACTGGGGATAAAACATACCTGATATACATGGATATATTGTTCAAATAATCCATTAAGATGATTGCAGATATTTGCACCAATAATTTTAAATCAAAGTTGAATAACAATAGTGTTTTATAGTTTGCAACATTACACAGTTCTCTTTGGGGCTTAGGTATCATACAGAAATTGGCCCTGTTGGAGTTCTTCCCTAAGGGCATGCCTAGACAGAGCATGTTAAAGTATTTAACCAGTTGTGGTACCAGCTTTAGTGCATATTTTTTTAAATATAATGCAGTGAATCTGTCAGGACCCAGGTCTTTGAATTAGGGATGCTCAGATACTTTTCGAGTACCAGTACAGATACATGGCATTTCCATGAGAACTACCAGGGTTGCAGCGGTTGCAGCTGGGACCTGGCTCTGGCGCTCCACCACTGTCCTGAAATCATTAGTCTGTATTGTTTTAGAAAAACTGTCACATGACAATAAACAAAAATGTATCAGTACTTGTACTTGTAAGTACTCGGCAAGTACCAGTAGTCGTACTCGCAAAACTGGTATCGGTGCATCCCTTTATTTATATTTATAAAAACAAAATCATACATTAAAACAGAGATGTACAAATCCCGGGAGCTCCGTGTGCTCCTTACAAATGACAGCTGCCTCCTATTTTTTGAATTTTTGTCTAGTCTAGTCTTGGAGCTCAAAAGTATCGGTACATGTACTCGTACTTGTACCGAGTACTGTACTTGGCATCTGTGCAACCCTACTTTTAATGATTTATATTGTGTGATAGCTAATAATACTTCTGCTGCAGTAATCTCTTTTTCAAAAGTTTCCTTACAGGTCTGTAATGAGGATGGGATTGGGAGATTAGAGCAAAATTGGTCCATATATGGGTTTGGGTCTGATGGGATGTACAAGTGAAATTTCTGGAGGCCTGCTGGGAGTTTTGAGAGAACCATCAAATTTCTGGATTGTGTGGATTGCAGTGTGCGAAGGTCGAGTATGGAGTTTCCTTGCAAGTAGTATGTCCGGGCAGTCAGTTTGGGTGTAGAATTAAGCATTCATCAATCTTATTTAAGGATCCAATAATGCTGTATTTTGTTACCCTGTTGTATTAGTACTAATCACTACTTCCAGCCCATTTGCTGCTGCTGAGCTTTGTGTACATAACCCCCTTAAATAATCTTTAAGGGGGTTATTCACGTAGGAGCCAAAGAATCCAGCCGTAGCTTTGGCTGATCCTTAAGCTCTCTTTGGCCGCCGGAGCCCTTCAGTTTAGAAGCCTAAATAACTTACTTGCATGCCCAGTGAATCCAGGCTTGTTCTGCTGTAATACTGCCCACTCCCACACTGTTCTCTTGCTTTCTTCTGTCATGTGGAGATGACTGTCTCTTCCAGGTTCTTGGAGCTGGACAATTGATACAAGATCCTTCTTCCTTCCGCCACTGTCTGTAAGAGGATGCCTCCTGGGATATGTGACATGAATATCCCAGGCTTCAGGAGCAAATTACACATAATTCTTACCTAGGTGAGAATGGAGGCAGAGTGGACTCATAGTTTCATAATAATTGCAACACATGGGTTCAATTAATTAGTTCCTGCTATTGTCTGCTAGAAGCAGCATGCTATTATTAGGTTATGTGTTGGTGGAATTATTGGGCTTGTGTGGATAACATCAGTTTGAGACACTTCTGAGGTAATTCATAATCCATTGACAGGTGCTTTTAAACTAAAAAACCCCAAAACAAAACAGAAGCACAGTAACCCTGTGCATTATCTAAGTGACCACAGAGGACAGAAAGGAGGGATAATGTATGCACTCACAAAGGGCAGCACTTCTAAATCTCAGGAGTCAGTGGAGCAGGCAGTACTCTACTGTATATCAGCAACATTGATGAGATGTGCTGGTGGAGCAGCACTACTGATGTTCTGAGTGAACTTCTCACTGGTTCAAGGCCATATATACCCACTACTGCTAGTGACATTTCCACCTACCTCCTGAGCTGACAATTGTCCCAGGGAAATTAAAGATTTTTCCACTTTACATATGATGTTCCATATCGGAGCCCCGCAGCTGATGTAAATGCTGGCTTTTACCTGTCTTTTGTGAGTGCATACATTACCCCTCTTTTCTGTTCTCTGATGTCACTTAGATATTGCACAAGGTTGTTGCACTCCTATTTTGCTTTATTATTATCTCTATAGCTCATATTCTGGCTGTATACAAAAGCAGCACTACTAATGTTCTGAGTGAACTTCTCAAAGGCTTGAGAAAGAGGCAAACAGCCTCAAAAGGAGTTGCCACTGTTACCTGAACCCAGAATTCCTTACAGCCACAGGGAAACTGCGCCACTGACGACTCTGCACAGTGCTGGCTGCCTTCACTCTGCTGTACACTGATTGAGGTAGTTCACTCAGCACATCAGTAGTGCTTCTCCACCAGCACATCTCACCAATGCTGCTGATATATAGTACTCCCTGCTCCACTCACTTCTGGGATTAAGGATAATCACTGGTTTAATAGTTCCCCTTCCACCTTCTGGTCATGAGTGTCTTAAGGACAAGTGTACCCTATATGGTTCAAGGCTGGCTCCAACTCTCTCACCTCATTGCCCTAAAACATCCTGTCCAGTACAAGATCACAAGGGACAGAGCAAGCTCCAGCAGTTGTCCATTTACTAGTTTGGAGGTGGGGAAGCAGGGTGATGACTTGTCTTGCTGTTCCTGTGTATTTGTGGAGGCACACACAACCTATTAACACACATAAAGGTGGCTCCACAGGACCCTGCAAGGGAATATAGCCATTCTAAAACAGTACATCAGGACTACTGCTCAGGGGACCAGTTAATTCTGCAGTATTCTAAATCTTTTCAACATAAAGGTGCAGCGTCTATTGTGATAATAAAATGTACAGTTTTTATTTATGGTTAAACTACTTTTAAAAACCTATGCGGTACTGGTCAAAGCAGAAATAATACTTTTTGTCTACAGATTCCATAAAAAATTAAATAATTTTGACAAAACAACATTGACAAAAGAAAGCTTAGTTCCCCCTAACAGTATGTATTACTTTGTTATCTTAAGTAATGACAAAGATATCGCCGAACAGGCCCATAGTGGAATGTAAAAATTATGCTGACCCATAAGAGCTATATAGGTATGAGAGCTGAAGTAGTTAATGCAAATTGTTGATTATAGTTGTTAACAGAAGAGATTTTCCTGGAGATATGACAGCTTTATGAGCTGGGCATCCACCCTCGTAATTATGTACGGACACTTGTGGTAAAGCTCAAACACAACAGAAATGTATTACTGTACAGTAAAAGTAAATATCAAACCAGTCATCTATTTACATGGAAATGATCAAGCATGCTATAACATAATATTAAGTACAAAATAGGTAATCAGACAAGACATGCAATAAAACATATAATTATTACAAAACATATACCTTTTAAAATATATATCCAATAGTCACCAGTTAATTGCATCATGTTTGTGGTCAAAAAAATTATTTTACCCACAGTTGTGTACAATCTATTACTATGGAACTATCTTTCTTAGACTAACTTTGTGTGGCACTGATTGGTGGGACAGATATCACTAAGATAGTTGTAGGAAAAATTTTAAATGTGCAGTGCTTCACCAGGTCGATTTATACACAACAAAAGACAAGCTGAAATCTGGGCAAAAAAAGAGAGTTTGCCCCATTGTTTAGAAAAACAAATCTGGCAACAACCTGGCTGTAGGAATTACCCCCAACCTATTGTCTTTCATTAACATATCATCTGAAACTAACTGAATACACCCTGGCCATTGTTTCACATATAATTGATTATATTAACACCCTCCCCAGGAACAGACAAAAATACATGATATGGAAATAAAGTCCGCACACATATTGATCACATTTTAGCTAAGATAATGTATATTTATATACATGACTATTTACATCTGCCAACTGATATTTCACATAAACCTCATATTGTAACAATAACCATGTAGTGGTTTTCACATAAACCATACCTGGTATTCATGTGAACAGCTGTGTACCCATACAACACAGAAATAAAATGTAAGAGAAAGCTTTAAATTAATTCAACGTGAATACTTTGAGTAAGATAAAATATTAAGACAAAAACTCTCGCAAAACAAAGGGCAGAGATTAAAGACTGCTGTAGGAAAGGTGTGTAATAAAGTGGATAGAATAAAAAGTCAAACAGGGCGAGAATATTGTAGGGTTTATACACACAAAAGATGCTGAGGGCGTGCTTCTTATTTCTGTGTTGTGCATTATTTGTAAATATTTTGGGGAAAAGGACTGGAGTGTAGAAACCAAAAGGATAAACTAACACATTTCCCTGAAAATATGGGCTGGGGAGATAAACAAAAGGGGTAGAAAAGGTCCACCATGATTACATTTAAATCTACCTGTTCTCTAGATCGCAGTCTCACATAGACTACCAATTTGTACTATGTAGAATCTAATACTTTAACATTCATTGAAAATATTGTTTAGAAAAAAAAAGATCTCTTACATACAGTATGTATCTAAGAAAGTTACAGTACATTAAAAAGACAAGGGTCTACCTTTAAGGCTACCCCACTTTAGGACTTTAGGATACAATTTCTTCTCAATAGAATCCAACCAATTGAATATCATTTCTAACAATATGGCAGCCCCAAAAGTATTCTAAAATTTGGGGTCCTAACCCATACATTAAGCAGCAATGGTCGTGACACTCATAATACAATGTGTATTAAAACTTGTTTAAATGTAACAACTGTTATACAGCCATTATTTTTAAATTTCTGGCTAATTATCTCAGTTCTTGTAAAAGCTTTTTCTGGTACAATATGCTCTATTTATTTATTTACTTGTTATAATTGGAATGTTACAGAAGATGTGCAGTGTTTTGCATTAATTTATTAAAATGTGGAAAAATGAAATCATTCTTGACTTTGGACTCCATAAAGAATTCAGGTTGGCCATTTAATACAGAGAGAAATGCAGTTAATCAGTTAGTGGACTTCATCTTCAGTTTGTCAAGGATGCACACCTTGTTAAAATCTGTGCACATGCACCTCTCTACCTAAGTTCAGTTTGTGCCAGGTTCCTTCTAGCACGGGAAGAAATCACTAACATTGCATTATCTTGGAGTATATTTATCAAATTATACTATAGGGGGTTTGTATACCCTAAAAACAGCTTAGGCTATTTCTGTTCACAAATGCTCAGGATGTTTTGCTCTGAAATGTAGTTTATGTGTTGAATGAATGCAAAACCTATTCTAACATCTGGGAAAATGACAGAGAAACATGAGATGCAATTCTGTGAATGCTGGAAATACAGGTTTGCAATCAGCAAAGAAGGGGCTCTTTATAGTAAGGGTGGGCTATGAAATGACCCATCAATGCAAAATATGTTACTAATGTTTAAAATGCTAAAGGAACATATGTGTATTTTTGAACAAGGGAATTAACCAATCACTGTTCTTTCTTTTTCCTACTGTACAACAAAACTGGCAAGAGTTTTACAATGTTGTCGCTATACCTTGCTAGAATCTGTAAAAGGTTGACCTTAATAGACCTGTGTTTTTATCAACATGGCTAAATATGAAAATTATATAAGTGCACAACAATATATATTTCCTGCACTATGACTATTCCAGATTGTTAATATTCAGCTGTTCAGTTTAAATGTAGTGAACATCTTAAAGGAAAGGGTATAGTGTATTTTTTACTGTGAATTTATTTAAGATGTAATTTTCACATTTTTACACGTTTCCTCTTCATCTTTTGTTATGTAGAGATTTGCAGATTAGCCACTACAGGCACAGACGATTAGCTGCTACAATGACTCTATCTAAAGCTGGCCAAACACAGATCAAATTTCAGCCGAATCCTGCTGAATCAGCTGAAATTCAATCCGTGGGTGGCCCTGCCAGCAGCACCCAGGTCAACAAAAGTAGATTTTTCAATTGACTTTTGTGAACAGAGCCAGGTGGAAAACTGGCAGCCAATCAGCTGCAGTCAGTGTTTGGGTATTCTGACAGCTGTGGATGCTGGCTAATTGAATACAATAGCTGGCAGGGGAGATTCCACCATTAACTCTGTTTAGCAAAGATGGGGGATTCAAGTGTTTTAGTTTGTTCAGCCTGTGGTACTAAACTAAAAAAAAGGTAACATGTATGGCCAGTTTAACTGTTAAACGACTGTTAAGATAAGATGACACATTAATCACATAGGAAGTGCCTTGCTTTTAGTGAGTCAAATTATTGATACATTTACACTGTGAGAAAGAGCAGTAAAACAGAACCATTGAGTAGCAATGAAAAGCAGGCATAACCTGCTTATTTATTAAGCAAATATGTCTGTCCCCCATACACATATATACTGTAATTACAAACTATACAAAAGAAAAAAAGATTTTAAAAGAAAAATGTAAGGTTATTTACATAACTCTAAAGAGCCTTGGAAAGATTATACATTCCATTTATATTAGCTGCATGGATTTGATTTAGATTTGTCATACAATATGTGGTATAACTATAGTCAGCATTTTTTATCTGCATTGCAGCCTTTTTAATTTGCTTTTGCTAAACAAGAATCTGTATTTGTGAATTTGCCTGTAGCTGTACTTCTTCTGTCATTGTCATTTTGTCCATTTAAAAATAAATGATAGATATATAAAATTCTGTATAACTATTGTTATGTTGCTATACTACTCAGATTGTGTTTATATTATGTTCACTGCCAATACTGCTTGTGTGCTGTAGGTATTTCGGTATCTGTTGTCCTGTCCTTTCTGTTCGGAAGACACTCCAACATACCCCAGAAATACTCCCACAATCTTACATAATACATAGGATAATATCTGCTAAGAGCGTGATCACTATGAAACAAACTGATTCTTGAATTTGTTATTCTTCCTGTCAGAACAATGCTGTAGATTAGGCAGCCTTAGGTGAGGAACAATAAAATACTGAACAATGCAAAGTTTCCCAGAACACTATCCAGTTGGTTGACACAAAAATAAATATTTAACGTTCCAACATTTAAGACAAAACAAAGGTTTTTGTTCTCTGACCTGTTAATGTGTTAAAGTGGTCCTGCACCAGAACTCTCTGTTAGTAAGTGGAACTAGCAGAACTTTATTAGTTTCTAGACGCTGCCTATCTGAAAGACTAAGGTTGGCCATACACATAAGAGATTATTGTTCAATATCCTGAGCAAAAAACAGCCAAGCTGGAAAAAATAGCAAATTACTCTTGGCTTTTTACTGTTGTGGAATCCTGCAACCAAACTAATGATTAAATCATTGATCAGGGCTTGTAAAAACATTGTATACAAATGTGAATATTGTTATATTACTTGTTATATATCTGCAACATTCCACATTTCCGTTTTTCTATCTAGATCCAGATTTTAAAGATCTTGGAGTACTTAAACCTTTACCTGGTAAGTACACAGTTTTCAAGGTAATTGGTTTGAGTGCTTGTTGGCATATTATGACAATCTTTTCCTTCTTTCCTTCCTTCCTTCCTTCCTTCCTTCCTTCCTTCCTTCCTTCCTTCCTTCCTTCCTTTTTAATATATTTTTGCTTGAATTCAATTTAGTTTGTGAATTTGAAATGGGAGGACCTGAAGGAATAATAGAATCAATGCAGATCCTCAAGGAAGGAAAGGCTTCTGCAAATGAGGCAGTTGATTGTAAATGGTATATTCGGGCTCCACCAAAGTCTAAGGTCAGTTTTTTCTTCCTCACATCTTTTGAAAAAGACTTTTAAAATAAGATATTCAATAGATCGTTTTAGGAGAATGAAAGGATCAATATTCTGAATGCAAACACCTCATTTGTGGTAGGTAGGTGCTGCATCTGGTACAGCTGCTTCTTCCTATGCGGATAGATGAGGTTTGGTCAGGCTGCACTGTGAACCCTATTTCTCACTACATCTACATGGTGAAAGGTGGTATGGCTTCATTAATACTTTCAGTGGGGTCCATGAGCTTGTGTAATGACATCATGGTATTACATCATTAGGTTTAGATCTGGATTTAAATGTAAAAATGCATATTATCACCATGGGCCATATTAAAAAATAATAAAACAGAAAATATGTGATATTTGCAAGCTT
Organism: Nanorana parkeri; assembly: GCF_000935625.1. Lineage (NCBI taxonomy): Eukaryota > Metazoa > Chordata > Amphibia > Anura > Dicroglossidae > Nanorana > Nanorana parkeri. Next base: position 178,074 of record NW_017307240.1, on the reverse strand, counting down.
TACAAACGATCAAGAATTTCCCACTAGATAAATTATTTCTTTGTTTGTCTTCCAAACCTTCTGTGGAAAAATATGGTTGGAAACTGGTTGTTATAAAAAGTATAACATTTTCCTTTAATGGCTTTTTATAAACAAGGTATTCTTAAATTTATGCCTGGTTCCTGGTTGAGCAGTTCAAAAAGCACTTTTAAATGCCCAGCACATAAATCCCATGATTTTCAATGGCCCTGGCTCACACCTGAGCAGAAAAACACCAGCAGGAAAATGCCAAATGCCCGAAAAGGTACATGAGCTTCTTTGCGCTGTTAAAAGCCCCTGTTTTTGCCCCAAATACTTCATTGAAAATGCCCCAAAACGTGCGGCAGAAGCATGTTGCACATTTTCGTGAGCATTTTTGCGTGTTTAAACACACGTTCTTCCATCGCTCGCAATGGTTCCTGAGCTGCCAGTCAAAATGCATGTCTTCATGTGCGCGCATTAAAACATGCATACAAATTGTGCACAGTGTGCATAACGCACATAAACGCGCAAATAACCGCATGCTGCCTAGGTGTGAATCAGGCCTTAGAAATCCCAAAAAGAATTTTTTTTTTTCTATTCTGACATCGATCGTGTCAGAATAATAAAAAAAAAAAGACACAGCTGTGTTTCTCTCCTTGGAGGCTCCCAGAGCGTCCGGGAGAGTTTTTTTTTCTCCTTTTTTTTGACAGCAGCAGAGCCGCCGGACAATAGGAAACTATTGGGCGGAGCTAGCTGTCACTGCTAGCTCCGCACAATCGTTTGCTATTTACTTTTTTAACTTTTTTCACTCTTTTTCTGTTCTGCTCGGTACCTCTGAGGGACCGGGCAGAACAGCCTTAGCCGAATGCCGCTCGGCGGAATTCCGCTATTCACTTACTGCTGTTCGGGATCTTTAAGAATAGCCCGAACAGCAGTGAGTAGCCTGCCGGAGGTTCGGCTCAGCCGATCCAGATGTTGGATCGGCTGAGTCGAACTCCTTCTGCACTTCTGGTCGGCCGAACATGCTGAGCATGTTCGGCCGACCCGAAGCCACACGAAGCAAGCCGATGTACGGCTGATTTCAGCCGATGTACAGCTGAAATTAGCCGTACCAGCCTGAAGTGAATAGCCGAACAGTGTTCGGCTCACTTCACTTCAGATCGGTCATTCACTCGGCTGCCCTCGGCAGCTTCGTGAATAGACCCCCTAGTGACAGAGTAACTTTTAAAGTAAGCCTGATGTGAGAGAACTATGGAGCCTTCCATTGCTGATATTCTTCTGAAAATACATGTTGCCTGCCTATTATTCTGACCCTCTGACATCAGTACTTTTTGAGTCATTGGGGTTGATTTACTAACCTTTTAAACACACCACGGACGTGTATACACCTCTGTAGTGTGTTCCCTCCCAGCATGATCTATGGGAGGAATCGAAACACCTTTGTAGTGTGTACACACCCAGCAGGTGTGTTGTTCAAAGCCCTGCAATGAATTGCAAGGTAATGTGGTGTAAATTAGCTCTATGTTATGTTGCTTGCGTTGATGAATGCAGGAATGTAAATGCATGAGCTAACCATTTTTGTCTAAACTGTGAAGCAGCATTATATATGCATCATGTGCATGATTTTTCCATATATGGCATTAGTGGAAATATGCTTTTAGAGACTTTTTGGTTGATAAATACGTTTTGCTGTGTGAAAATCACACACACCTGGTGTGTGTGTGTGTTTAGGTTAGTAAATCAACGCCTTTGGGTCAGAACAAGTGTGTAGATTAGGAAGCTCCCTCTGTGCATACTTTTCTAAATCAGTGACATTAAAGCAAAAGGTTCAGAGCAACAGCCATTTTCAGAAGTAGAAGACAGCAGTGACACCCTCCCTATTTGTCTGTAGAGAATTTTACTTTAAAAGTGCGTCTCTAGTTAAAACATTTTTTTTCTTAGTTTTGGAATAAGAATCGAAATTTTAAAACCTCTGTCGGTTGTTTTGCTGTTTGTGCCCCATTGGGAGATTTTTCTTAACTTCCTGTCATAGAGACACATGATATGAGAGTCAATCTCTCTAAAATGTGATTACTAGAACTGATATCTTGATTGGAAGATTTCCCTCATCCCTTGTTCTGGTGACTATTGGAAGATTTTGGACTTCCCATCACTTTCTGTCTCAGGTATAATAATCACTATGAGAACCAGAGAAGGTGAATTTCTCCAGCAGGATTACAGACAGCAACAGAAATTAGACAGGTGTTCCTTGCTCTACCTTAAACCAAAAACAATAAACATGAAAGATCATCCAACGCCTGGTTTAAATTGTCCAGTGTACAAAGACGTACCTATAGTTAAATAAAACAACAGATCATATTATATTATTAAAATAAAATATGTGGCAGTTTTAACCCTTAACCCAGCTAATAGATTATTACTCTACAAATAAATCAAGCATAGCCCACCATTTGACAGGAGATATAGGAAAATAGAGACAATAGGATCCCAAATTTAAATCCACTGTGCTATGGTTTCCAAATTAACACTGGAATTGTCTTAGCCCTGTAAAGTAAGAATATATCTACTCCCCCTCAACAATCCGATTTAAGTTCTGTCTCTCTTTAAAGGCTGCAAATTTCCTTAAATGGAAGACGTTACTATAGTACAGCACCACCACAAGTAAATAAACAATTTATTGGAGCATTATGTCTGAGATGAAGGCTACACTGCTGAAAACATGGACCCATTTATAAAGAAGAAATATTGTTTTATTGATTTTATATCAATTGAAGCCAGTTTACTTAATAGCGTTTTTTTAATGTGTTTTATGTTAAGCACAAATTCATTATCTTTTTATACCTCAAATCGTTTTTTATAAACAAAAATGGGTGCTCAATGCTTTAGACCCAGCTGTACAAAAAGAGCCAGCTTTGGAATACATGCCTAATCTAAATATAAAGATACATTTCCTCTTATTGAAACGTAATAGCTGCATTGGTTTTGGTAGCATATATTTGCAGAGAGGCAATTTGGGCTTAAAGTGATTATGTCACAATATGAAGACAAATCAATAAAGGTTTCCCTGTAAGGAAGAAATGTTAGACTTACGTATCTCATCACCCATCCTGTCAGTCTTTGCTCTCTTCAGACGCTACGGTGCTCAGAGATTTTGCTTTATCCAACACACTTGCAATAGTTTTGGATTTCTGGTGATTGCTCCTGCTGGCATCTATATCACTATAGGATACCGTAGTGATGTAGGGATTAGCAGGAGGAACCACAGCGCTTGGCGGGGACCAGATATCTGATGCTCCTGGAAGAAAGTTGAATGAGAAGCATTTTCTGAATATATTAGATCTTGAAGAGAGCAAAGACTGGTGGTTTGGCTGGTGGGACAAGTAAGTGTAACATCTCTTTTTGTAAGAGGGAACCTTTTCTTTCATTTTGCAACAGACTTGCAGAACACAATTCATGTTTGGCTACATGCAGGCAGTGGGGTAGTGCTGTAAGGGGCATATTTATATGACTTCCACCAAAGGGTTACAGGTAATAAAACAATAACTGTCACTTTAAACACATGTACCTGTGTACACTGGAAGATTTACCCGCAGAGAGTGTTTAGTGAATTTCAGACTCACTGATTTATAAATATACTCCTGCTCAAATGTAGATATGTAGTAAATGTAATTCTGTGCTTTTAAGATGATCTGTGTTGTCTACATATTTAATGACATAACATTTATCTGCACTAATTCTAAGGAAGACATTTGGAGACATTCTTGGGAAACATTTCTCCGGCAAGTATTAAACACCCACTATTCATAAATAATGGAAGGATTGTGCAGTTTAATAAATGGTTTGCTTTGAATAGCAGATAATTGAAGTACTTACTGATTGAACACTGAATGCTCAATCAATGTGTAATAGCCATGATGTGCTCACAAAATGTACTTTATTTTCAGATATACTTAAGATTTTTGGACTATGAAATGCAAAATTCAAATGAATGTAAAAGGAACTTTGTAGCTGTTTATGATGGGAGCAGTTCAGTTGAAGATTTGAAAGCTAAATTCTGCAGCACAGTTGCTAATGATGTGATGCTGCGTACAGGACTTGGAGTAATCCGCTTGTGGGCAGACGAAGGCAGCCGTACCAGTCATTTCCAGATGCTCTTCACATCTTTTCAAGAACGTAAGAGAAACTATGCTTCATGATGATCCCATGAACCATAATAGATGTTTATTTTTAGTAATATTTTGTTTCAGGATATTACGGTTTTCATTTTTCTTTGTTTACAAAACTGCTTCATCTGAATTAAATGAACCAGTTCTCATCTACTTATTTACATGGGGCATTTGCTCCCTTTGGGGCCATAGTTTCACCTGCTATGGCTATATTCGAGAATGCTCCTGGTTTGTTTGTTTTTGTATAGTCCCAATAGCTGAATTTAAGATGAGAATTTAGACCTTTAAAAAGGGCAGTGAGTCTTGCTGCTTAATTTGTTGGAGTAAGTCCATATAAATGCTGTTACAACCTAGGTTGGACTTTAGCCTGCTAGGCATGCTTAAATATTAAAGGGATTGGTATTTTAGATTTACTCAACAGGATAGTATAAAAGAGAAATGCGTATACAATATATGCTACATGGAGATGTCTGAAGCAACTGTACAAGCTTTTTTCCTATGAAGCAATAAGGAGGGAGTGTACAGGTGTGTGTGTGTGTGTGTTGGTGTGAGGTATATGGCTCCACTGAGCTAACTTTGGGTTTGCTAATTTCATTGAAAGAAATGGCCTCATTTGCTCTCCATATTGACAAGACTGGTGATATAAGACCTATACTTTACTGGAGATTTTAATCACTTAGTCATTTAAGATCAATATCTTGTTGACAGCCTTCTCATTTTGTAACATATTGATTTTGTCATGTGAAAGAAAACTGAAATATTTGGTAAAACGTAGCCTAAACACACTAAGCAAACACAAAATTTCTGTGTAGCATAGCACTAATACACTTGTTTGGTATTAGAGTGGAGCGACTTGTTTTGACTGCACGAGGATTTTACCAGATTTTCCAGATTCACAGACCATAGATATCTTTTAATCCTGCCTTTTCTACCTAATGGGTCTTATTGTAGTTTTTCTGGGGGCAGTTTATCATGTGATGTGATTTGATAACGGGTCATTTGACCCCCTATCCAATAACTGAGGAACTGGTTATCTTTACCTAAGAGTAGAGAGGGCCGGTTCATACATACTGCGGTGACCTTATTGACCACGCCGGTTCAATGCAGGTCACTGCTAGGACACATAGAAATCTATTTTTTCTATGTGCCATGTTTACACCACAATGTGGGTACGATGGGTGGTGTGCTGTGGAAAACTACAAACATGCTGCATTTATTCGTAGTGCACTGGTTGCCACCGCAGGTCACTGCATGGCTGTGCACAGCACTGTGCTGCTGTGCATGGACCTGCATGGAGTGTACACATGGTACACTCTACATAAAGTTATAAAAAAAGAAAAGAAAAGAGGTAAATAGTGACAGCTTTGGCAGTGTGTGATACAATGCACACTGATGGAGCTGCTAAAACGTGCTAGTCTGCCCACTAAAATGCAGAATTTTAGTGGATGGGCTAGTGTGAACGGGACCTTAAATTATTTTTTTCATTCTCTGATTTCTGTATTCAGAGTATAATTATACTTATAAGATTAACAGTTTGTAAATAGCAGGCTTGGGGAATTCCTGTTCTGTCATTTATAATTAGCTGATATTCCCATTAGAAACTGTGCTTCCTGTTGAGTAATGACAGTGCAGGAATCCTCTATTAACCTTTAAGAACTAAACTAATCTTTGCATTCATTAATTGACATAAGCATAAATGACAGAACAAGTATATCCAAGGATTTCCCACTCTGACTGGTATAAACAGTAAACTTTGTTAGACACTAAAGTAACGACATGAAACCCATGTTCACCTAACATTAACTAACCACTGTGGGAATGCAATATGTACAAATGGCCCTTTACCAGTTCACATCATATCAGTAAACATTTTACACTACGCAGAAGTGTAAAATGTATATATATATATATGTATTTCTAAAACCTATATATATATATATTTATATTTGTGCTATACATTTACTATAGATGGGTTCTTTCGGGCTCAGGCCAACAACTGCTTCTCTAATACATTTACTGATCTGCCATGGCCTATGGTGGTTACCATTGATGGACTCTGTCTCACACAGAACCAATGCTTTCCTTGGCAAAGGACCAAATGTATCAGAGAAGCAGTGGACCTGCAGATAACCCAATCCAGTAAATGGTATTTCAATGCTATAATTGTTTTCTTCCTCCTTTCTCCTCTTAGAAGCAACAAGGAACAGAGGTCAGGTTTAATAGTTTATGTAAGTCAAGTTCTTGTTTCAGTTGAAAAACTTAACTAAAAAATAATCATTTCTGTTATAGAAACAAGAGGCAGTTTTCTATAACTCTTAATGATTATTGAGGGGAGGAATGCTACCATTCTCACTTACACCATCTGCTTTACCATACCATTTGGTATGACTACTGCTACGTTTTTCAGTATAAAGCAGTTTGAAAAAGATAGCATGAGATCAGCCAGAAATAGCACATGACTACTTATTACCCCAATGAAAGTAATAATGTTTAGCGAAAGCTTTGTTCAGTTTACATAAACAATTTCCAGGAATAGATCAGTGCTTCCAGTCTTTTCTAATGTCCTGAATAACCAATCAGGTTACTAAATGCAGACACAAGCATTTTAAAAATGGTAACTGTATTTTATACTTTTGCTTACATTGTGGCCCAGGTTTTTCATCTTACAATTCTTCTGGTTCTTCTGCTTCTAGAGACCTTAGGTGGTTCATGGTAACTCTTTTATATTTAATTTTTGGTAATGATTGTTGCCTCTTATCTGAGATATGTTTTTGCTAAAGTGTGATCTATCCAATGCTAAGTTTACAGCTTGCACAGCTAGTAAAAAAATTTAAGCTGAAAAGATAAAACAAAAACTACAACCAAAACATTGTATTCAACATCACATCTTAATCCTTGTGAACCTAAATAAATGGACATCTGTAATGGGATTTGAATGCAGGATTTTTCACCCAGTTCGAATTTCTTGAAAAAATCCGTAAAAAATGTTAAATAGCATTAAAATAAGAATTTTGGCAATAGTAAAATGTCATAAGGAAGGTAACAACAGAATGCTGTCCTTTCACTCCCACTATCATCTCTGTCCTCTTTGGAAGACATCTTCTCCTTGGTGGCAGTACAAACGCTGTTACAAATCTTCTGTTAGGTTAAGTGGTGTGGTATGTTTTTAAAGTCACAGCTGTCGAGCTGTTGCATTTTTTTTCAGCAGTAACACACCCCAGACTGTAAACATCTAGCTACATGGTATTAGTAGACCCAGTCAAAAATCGAAATTATGGAACATAGTGTTAATGTCCACCTTTGCTACTCTCTAGAATATGTGTATTTTCCCCTTCATCAAAGGAGAGTTGCAGAAGGCCAAAGCTGGGTTCTACCATTTTAGAGGAGTGACTAATTGCACTCAGATCTGTTTTACTCGCTCCATGTGACTGAGAAGAGCATCTCTAGGCAGAAAACGCTTCCATTATATCAATATCCAAGTCACATGTGACTCCCTTCAATTGATAGAAGATCCCATCTCCCAGGCAGCAGTCACAACAGCCACATTCTCAGATTTTATGAGACATGTGAAAGTGGAAAATGGCAAGCAGTATGTCTGGCGGGTAAGTGTAATCTTTTTTGCTCTTTGTTTTTTGCCTTGTATATGTCTTTTTTAATGTGTTTTAACTTTTATTATATTTATATTATATATATCTATATAATATAAAATATGATATACATTTTTTTGGGATTTCATATTTAAATTTTGTGTTAACCTTTTCAGTACCTTCTTTCATATATGCCACCTCTTTAGCTCAGAAGTAATGTGTGCCTTTTTAGGTGATGCTTGGAATGACTTTTGACCCATGTGTAAAATTCTTAGATAGCAGGTAAAGTCCATTGCAATGTTGCCTATTTAGAGGATATTAATAATGTGAATTGACCTATTACATTGCCTCCGAGTAACGAATGGTGCTATGCAGTAAAAACATAATTGTTGCATATGCAGTCATCCATAATAGAAATCAGACTACACCACTGATCTAACTCTAGAGGTAGGTAAGAGGAATCAACAGTGACAGGCATGAAAGAATGAGAACACCTCATCCCTAATTTAAACATGTCTTTTTGTGCACTTTGTCAATTTATCCATATCACATCAATCTAGCTCCCACTTTATGCACATTCTCTTTAAAGTGTTTACTGTTAATTATCCATCACATTCTGTTTTTTCGCTCTTCCCTGTATATCACAGCTGTGCAGAATCCCTCATCCCACTTGGCCCTACACAAACCAGTCAGGCATATATACACACTTTTGTGTAAGCTGCTATATTTGGATACATCTTCCCTTACCCTTTGTACACCTAAACTTCTTACTACCTGTTTACTACCTCAGTGGTAGTGAAACATATTCATAATCTGTGTGTTTCTCTTCATCACCCTGATTTTTCTTCACTTTTCTCTTTTGTTATATTTTTGAGTGTTTCTAGCTTGCTATAAGATACTATGCAACAACAAAAGAAGTGGACAGTTTTAGAGAGCATGCTTTGTTTCTTCTTTTACTTTTTCATATACACAGACACCCAGGACTCTCAGCCAGAGGGGCTGAGAGGTTCCAGAATATTAATAGATTCACAGAGAGGAAGCTGGCCTTTCAGTTTCTTCCGTCTTTTCCGGATTGTAGCTGGGATCTGAATCTCCAGTCCTGGGGTCAGGTGTTGCCAGTCATCAGGTGGCTGAGAGCAGCCTCATTAAGAGCTCAAGGGAGGATTTGGTGTGGGCAGCAGGCACATGAGGGCTCATGCTGGGGAGAGGCACAGGTTGTGTCCAGAAGCCAGACTGGAGCCAGGTGGTTTTGTGTGCGCTGGAGGCACACGAGGAACAGCCTGGGGGGCTGGAAGGCGTAGAGAGGCTGAGAGATCCAGGCACGCTGCTGAAAGCTGCTCAAAGGGCACAGTGTATTCCCGAAGAGATCCTGTTAAGGAAAACAGTAAGGTCCTGGGACTGGGACACTGAACAGGATAACCTGTGAAGGGTGAGCTGATATTTATGCTGAAGAAAGCTATTTTTCTGCCTTTAGAATTAATAAAAGACTGCCCTTTGTTATATGAAAACGGCTTCATGACTGGTCCTTAATCTTTTCGTGCATAGGAATAAGTAGTATGACAGACTAGTGCGCTTAATGAGAATCTGTGTCACTTCACAAAAAACAAAAACATTTCTCCTGCAACAGAAGAATATAAGACTGTAAATACTTCCAGTAAATGGCAAGTCCAAAGCCAGCCTTCAAGCAGTACAACCTCTGACAAAACCTTTACCGATTGACATTTTCTGGAGTGTCAAATGCTTGCATCCCCACTATGCTCAATAGCTCTCCCCACCAGTCCTTACATCACTGCTGTACCTTGAAGTGATATAGGGGCCGATGGGAATAACCACAGCAAAATGTTAAATATTAAAGACATTTGTGGAAGTGTTTAGACTCACTATCCACCAGACAGGTAAGTGTTCACAGTCGTCTTTTGCAGGAGTAATGCTTTTGAATTTGGGGGAAGCTACGGTGTGGCTTTAACAATGTCTTCAGCCATGTCTGATCTATCTTTGGCCTTCCTAGATATAAATGTTAAAGAGTTATGTGTGCTCAAAGATTTATATTTTATTAGGCTGAACCAACTGATCATTTTCATTTTAAGTTGGTTTAAAGTTCTCAAACAAGAGATCAGTATATTGTAAGGCTATTTTGTGAAGCTAGTTGTCAGTGATTCTTGTTGGCTGTCAGATTTGCCTTGAACGGAGCCTGTAATATTTTTCAGTGTAGTGTAAAACCACTTGGTAACTATTTAAAATTGTTGCTGCCTTTGCAGCTGTGACTCTGAAGCACAAAGTGCTACTTGATTCTCTCTGCCACTTGTCTCTCTTTTAGAAGCTCCTTCCATGAGAAGATGGAGCTTGTGTTTTACAGTGTTGGTGGGCAGATGGTAGTGGATAGTAGTGATGCATCAGATCCCCTTTGAAGTAGACATTGGGGTTGATTTACTAAAGGCAAATAGGCTCTTGTCTTTGGAATTGAATTTGCACTTTGCAGGGGAAGTTTCCCTTAGCTTGATGTATGTGGCGACATTTCACTTTGCAAAAAATACCCAATCATGTGCAAGCAAAATTAAAAAACTGTATTTCTGCTCGCACATAATTGGGTGCTGTGGAACAGCTCTATCTGTTCCTAGACATGGTCTTCTGATGACATCAGCAGTATAGTCCAGTAATCAGAAGCAGAAATGGACAGGTTATGCCTATCAAATTCCTGATAGGTTCCTGTGAGACTAAGTTGTGCTTATGCATCACATGTGAGTAAGTGCTCTGCTGCTTCTAATCAGGTGTAATATGCTAAAAGGTACATTTTTACTGACTGCAGATCAAGAACAGCTGTTACCTTTATTAGCCAAAAACGCTTCTGTGCCCCTCTCTGAATAGTTTGACTTTGGGGTCTATTCACGAAGCAGCCGAAGGATCTAACCGTAGCTTCGGCCGATCCTTCGGCTAGCTTCGGCCCCAGGGCCCCTTCGGTTCAGTAGAACAGAAGGGCTGCTGTACGGGCTATTCACAATAGCCCGTACAGCTCCCGAACTTAGCCGAGCCGAAGGCATATGCCTCGGCTCGGCTGAGCCGCGCTGAAAGCCGAAGCTGGCCGATATACGGCTGAAATCAGCCGTACCAGCCTGAAGTGAATAGCTGAACAGCGTTCGGCTCACTTCACTTCAGGTCGGTCTTTCACTCAGCTGCCAATGGCAGCTGAGTGAATAGACCCCTTTGTTTCTGGGCCTCGACTTCCTCTGGCATCATGGCTAAGCTCTGCCAACTGCCATTACAGTATTTAGCGATGCTGCCTGAATGGTCAATAAAGGCATTTACTGGATAGGGGAATGGTATTTGGTGGAGCTTAGCCCTCAAGTCCTGGAAAGTCAGGCCCCAGTAACAAAGTGGAACTAACCAGTGAGGGGTAAACAATAGGCTTTACTGTCCAATGAAGGTAATATTAGTCATCTTGCGGAGTCTGCTGTTAAGCAGGACATTTACTTTCAAATGTTCACTTTCAAATGAGATCTAGAATTTAAGCAAAGGTCCACTTTAATCAGAAAATTTGAAAGTGAGGAGGACCTTATGGTTTTGTTTTTAAAAGCCTTGTTTTAGGATAAGAAATTTCTGGAACATGATAGTGGGGTTGATTTGCTAAAGGAAAATAGGCTGTTCACTTTGCAAGGAAATTTTCACTTTGCAAGAGAATTTTCACTTAGCTTAGTCAGTAAGCGCACTCAAAAAATATTAACTTTTCAATGTTGTCCAATGTTATGCTGTCCACAGATATCCTAAACATTTCTAGCTATGCACCTGATAGTTCAAGACTTAAGTATTACATGAAACATCTGCTTGTGTTTTATCAGGCAAGGATCAGTTTAGAGAATTACAATATTATGGGGAACATAATAGCAAGAACAAGAATGCCAGCTGTTTCAGCATTCTTAAGTAGAGAGAGGATTGGATGGATGGATAGATAGATAGATAGATAGATCAAAGGAAGGGAGGAAGAGGGAAGGAATATATAGAAAGAGGTATGAAAGTATAGCAAGGAGGAAAGAGGTGGGATGGGTGGATGGATGGATGGAGGCATAAACAGGAAGGGAGGGAAAGAGCGAGTGATAGAGGCTTAAAAAAGGAATGAGGCAAAGGTGCCTTTGGGTGATGTATGGTGAACCACCATGCAGTTATCACTCTTAAATATCAGTACTGTGTTTATTTCCCACAAGTGATGTGATCTGCATGGAGATTGTTTCTATGCATTTATTCATAGTGCTCCTGTTTGCTGATACAGTCCAAGAACATACTTAAAGTTTAATTAGCTTCCAACTGCACTAACCCTAAAGTGTGTCTACTTGAGTAGAAACTCCTTTGGTGCAGGGTCTAATTGAGTAGTTTTATGGGATCTGTAAGGTCCTGCATAATACACAAGTGCTTTACATTGTACATATGGTAAATCAATAAAATAGGATCATATTATAACAATAAAAGAGATATATGGACTTTAACTGCCTCTGGGCAGGCCGTAGTAGAAAAACGGCCGGCCGGGAGCTCTCTAGATCTGAGCAGGCGGTCCCCTCTCCTCTGCAAGAATGCGGAAGTGTTGTATAATACATCACTTCCGCATTCTTGTGTCACTCCCCAGCTTCAGAAGCTGGAAAGAAGCTGATGGAGCAGATCTGTGCTTCATCAGCTTCTTTTGGGGGGTCCTAGGTGACATTAGGGGTCTTGGAGACCCCTGATGTCTCCATAAAGAGGACCTGTCACATATTTTGCTATCACATAGGGGAGTTAAATTAGCCCTTGTATAGCAATAGCAATAGTGAAGAAAAAAAAAAGGAAAAAATATTTAAGTTTCCCCCCAAAAAATTTTAAAGTCCCCACCCATACATACACGCATGCAAGCATGCGTCGGGGGCGCATACATGCAAAAAAGACGATTGCGCCCATTACGCCGCACATGTTACATATCGCCGCGAGCGTCGGAGTGAGAGCAATAAGTCTAGGGCCATCAATCACTGATAACACTAAACTGATGAGCGGTAAAAGCTTTTAAAGTGTCGCCTATGGCCAATTTTGGGTATGGTAGTTTTCTGCGATTTCACGGGTCCGCGCAATTTTAAAGCTTGACATGTTTGGTGTCTATTTACCCGACGTGACCCGATCTTTTATATTTTACCAAAAAACTGGGTAATAATAAATGTTTCCTAACATAATGTAAAAAAAACCTTTTTTTTTCAAAAATTTTCTGTAATTTTTCCTAATTATAGTAAAAAATAAAAACCCCAGTGGTGATTAAATACCACCAAAATAAAGCTCTATCTGTCCCCAAAAAATGGTATAAAATTCATTTCAGTACAGCGTTGCATGACGGAATAAACGTCAGTCAAAGTACCGCAGCGCTGAATACTGAAAAATGGCCTGGCCAGGAAGGGGGTCTAAACACCTGGTCTTGAAGTGGTTAAAGACAAACTCCACCAAAAATGTAATCTCTTATTTAGGTGCATTGGTGCATGTTGAAATCCCCTGCAGGATCTTTACTACTGTCTGGGACCCCAGCAATATTACTCCTGCCTTACTTGCAGCCAGGGTTTTTTATTTGAACTACTGTTCTCAACAGCCTAAATTAATTTACAGGACATAACATTGCGGTATCAGTTTTCTTCTAGTCTTATGTGTGAAACCTTTGTGTTGGGACCCAAAATTAGGTCCTTTAGTTTTCTGGGGAAAACATTGCAAGCTAGCAGTTGAGGTTTGAATTATCTTCTCTGATACCTGAGGCTACAAATTAAAAATGCTACCCAATGCAAAAGTACATATCGAAAAACCTTTAAAAATGCTGGCAACAGAAGGTAAACTGTGAAGGACTGGTTTATCACAGCCGTGCAGGTAATCTGGATATGTCCTTGTAGGGGAACCAGACAACAGAAAAGACTGGACTGAGTCAATCATGCCAAATGCACCAAAAAAAAAAAGTTTATTTCGATGAAATTGCACTTTGAAAAGTATAGTTTCGTAAAAGAATGGTAAAGAAGAAACAAGGTTTGAATTTCAAGCCAGGGTTCAAACAAAATTCTGTAATTGTCAGACTATACCAATTGATACGCTGGAAACTTCATACCAATAGATACAATGGGAACTGAATTAGCAGTTTAATTTAAACTTGCTTGGGTAAACAAATATCTAATATTTGAAAAAAATAATCAAAGTAAAATGTATAAATAGATTACCAGAACTTTGCGATTTTATGGGGCTAATATGTGGTTAATGCTACTAAGTAATCAAATCACTAGTTGGCCACTTGATGCCAGTCATCTCATTTGTAGCACTTTGGTTTAAAAAAAATCTAGAATCTAATAAAACATTTGATTTGAACAAGTACATTTTTTTTCTTAGATCCTGTTTACTCTATTTTGTTTTAGGAATTATCGTGCTTATCCATTTAACAGTTTATTTGATATTTGCCTTTGATTTATTTTGTGCTGTCAATGAAATCTTGATCATTCCACATATTGACATTTAAGATAATTTAATACTTTTGTTCTTGTCTTGATATTTTAAAATGTAATAACTTTGCAGACATTCTGTATGTGGTGAATTTTGTTTGGCCGTCTCATAAGTTTTAAATTCACACAAACCAAGCTACCTTTTAGTGTTGAATACATTATTTCTATGGGCCTTCTGAATTAAAACTGCAGAGCATTAAAGTGTGCTACGCCATGCATTCAAACAGACTCAATTTTGTAGTTTTTGTAGGGAATAGTTCAGACATCAGTGCTGCATTGCAGTGAGATTTAAAAAAAACAACTTTGTTTTTCATACCCCAACCCAAATAAAGGTCCCATTAAAATCAATGCATATGCATAAAAACATGTGTTGCATGCATCTGCAGTTGATCTCCATTGAATGGTGACAAAACCATGAAAAGTGCTGAGCAAAAGATGCACATTTTAATGCATTTATGTGAATGCAATCTTGCACAGTTGCTATGATGAAAAAGGTATTTTAACACAATGGTAACTTTTATAACATTAGTATGGGAGTCATGTTTTGTAAAAAACATTGCATAGTCAAAAGAAGAAACTATAATATTTCATGCCATATAATATAAACAATATGAGGGTTATTCACTTACCTGCCAAAGGATCTAGCTGTGGCTTTGGCTGATCCTTCGGCTCACTTCAGTCGTATTGAAGGGCCAGGGCCGGCACTAGCGCAAGGCAACATGGGCAGCTGCCTGAGGGCGCCAGGGAACAGGGCGGAAAAGTCTGCTGGGCAGTGACAGTCGCCGGCATAAGTCCGGCCATCCGATCGAGATCAGTGTAGGCTGCCGCTGTGGGCGGCATCTGAAGGACGAGTCCCCGCCAGCCGCAGCGGTGCTGACAAGTGCAGACAGTCTCAGACAGTTCAACTTGTCGGGCCAGGGCAGCGTTATGGGGAAGCCAGAAGCACCACTGAGCAGTCCTCTTGGCTACGTCCTACGTCAGTGAGTGACGTAAGTGGCCCCGCCCCTGGTTCCCCTGGCCGTTCAGCCGCATGTGAAGGAGCGAGGGCTGCAGGAGGCGGAGCAACGGACGGACGCACCAGCAGGCAGCGCGGCGTCATCCTGGAGGCGACGGCGACCTGTTGAGGGACTCGGGAGCCGCCCCGGAGCACAGTCTGCTGCTGCACAGATTTGGAGTGGAAGTTGGAACCGAGCGAGGAAGCGTTTGTGGTTCACTTTCTCATGGTGACCCACCCCAGACCAGACACATCGGACTCGTAACGGGAATCGGGAGCTGGCTGAAGTGGGAGCGGAGGTGAAGACAGTGATATAGAGCGGTATGTAATGTAACAAAGTGCACGTGGTATGCTGCATTGTATTGTATTATTTTGTATTGTATTGTGCATTGTATAATACAGCGGCACAATGCTGAACACCAGCAGCTATGGAGGAACAACAAATCCCAGCAATAATACATTATACAGGCTGGTTAATATATTATTGCTGGGATTTGTTGTTCCTCTATAGCTGCTGGTATTCTCCATTGCGCTGTATAATGTATTATTGCTGGGATTTGTAGTTCCTCTATAACTGGTCAGTGGTAATGTGCATTGCGCAGTATAATCATTATACAGCGCAATGGAGAATACCACCAGCTATAGAGGACTACAAATCCCAGCAATAGTACATTATATACAACGCAATGCAGAATACCAGCAGTTACAGAGCACTACAAATCCCAGCAATAGTACATTATACAGCACAATGCAGAATAACGCCATCTATAGAGGAATACATCAGATCCCAGCAATAATACATTATATACATTATAGTATAGGGTACAATTGCTGTCATACTAGACATACTATTGCTTGTGTGTGTGTGCGTGCGTGCCGAAGGGGGGGGGCTGGCGGACAAATGCACCTTCGCCTGAGTTGGCAAAAATCCTTGCACCGGCCCTGTGAAGGGCTGCTGTACGGGGTATTCACAATAGCCCGTACAGCAGCTGAGCAGCTCGGCCAAGCCGAACGCATATGCTTCGGCTCGGCTGAGCCGTGGTGACAGCCAAAGCGGGGAGAAAGGTAGGCTGAAGCCGACAGTTTCCCCCACAAATGACAACCATGATGTCATGGCTGTCTCCGCCCAGTTGTCTTTCAATGACAGCCCAGCATCCTCGAGGACACTGGGCTGTCATTAAGTAACAAAAACTGGGCAGAGTCAGCCGTGATGTTGACAAATGTAAACAGTTGGGCAGACCTAGCGGTGATGTCACCACTAGCCCCACCCAATTGTTTATATGTTGCCCGCATCTGTCAGAATGTAATTCTGTGGTGGGAGTTTGTTGCATGCGGATGGGTCAGCGGACGTCAGGTTTTTAAAAAATATTTATTTATTATTTTTAATTTCGCCAAGTCGTCATCATTGTGGACAATGCTGGACGTCATGTTTGACCCTGGCCTGTGAAGGTCATTTAATTTTTTGGAATTTTTTTTACAGTAAAGGACTTGTCAAAAATCCTTTGTTGCGTTTTTTTTCAATTAATTTAAATTTCATTTTAAAAAGTCTGGAATTTTTATTTATCTTTTACATTAACCCTTCTGTGAATGGGTAGGGGTACATGTACCCCTTAATCATAAGGGGGGCACATCTGATTGCCCCTTTATTAAAGGGGTACCCTGATGTGAACAAGCCCCCCTGCCCGCACCCCACAACCAACCCCCCAGGGCTTGTGGGGAAGAGGCCCTCCTCCCCATCGGCATGGAGAAAAGGTGCTTTTCCAGGGGGACCCTGGAAAAGCACCCTCCCAGTGCCCAGGGCATATGGCCCCATCCCCTTTTCCAGCCCTGCGAGGCCTGTGCTCGGACCAAGGGTCTGGTGGGGAAGTTTAGGGGGGACCCCCATATTTTTCCCCATTTTTGGGAGTGGGATTCCTCCTTAAAATTCCTACCAGACCTAAAGGGCCTGGTATGACTTTTGGGGTAAACCCCGTGCATTTATTTATTCATTTTTTTAAATGGGGTACCTCCTAACATTCCTACCAGACCTACAGGGTCTGGTATTGTTTGGGAGGGGGACCCCACGTTGTTGTTTTTTTCTTTACATTTGTTTATTATTTTCTTAACTTTTTAAATGTTTCTGTTTTTTACATTTATTAAAATCATTTTTAAACATTTTTTTTTTTCATTTGTTTAAATTTTTTCTATTCTGCTCGTTACCTCGGAGGTAGCAAGCAGAATAGCCGAGCCGAATGAAGCTCAGCAGCATTCAGCTATTCACTCACTGCCATTCAGCCCCTATGAGAATAGGGGCGAAAGGCAGCAAGTGAGCTGCCGGAGCTACAGGTTAGCTGATCCAGATGTTGGATTAGCTGAGTCGAATGGCTTCTGCACTTCGGCTCAACCGAAGGCAGCCGATGTATGGCTGATTTTGGCCAATGTACAGCTGAAATGAGCCGTACAGGGCTGAAGTGAATAGCCTAATGCGTTCGGCTCACTTATTCACTTGGCTGCCTTCGGTAGCTTTATGAATAACCCCCTCTGGGTGCATCATTCCATCAATACACAAAGGGCTTATTTACATCATGTCCATGAGGTGTGTTTTTCTGCACATCACCATACATCTATGGTGTGAACAGGGCACAAAAAAAAGAAAAACAATTATTCTCTATGTGTCCTGTTCAAACAACACATGTGCAGTGATGTGCAGGAAAACACAGCTCAATGGACATGGTGTGAACAAGCCCTTAAAGGTTGCCATGGGCACACACAGGATTT
>NW_017307240.1:118523-159981 GCF_000935625.1 Nanorana parkeri | reverse complement strand
ATATATATAAATATAATCTAGTGTGTTTGTGTATTTATATTTGCGTACGTTTGTGGTATGTGTGTTTCATAGCAACAGCCCTGTATCCAGGAGAAATTGCATTTTTTCTTACTTTCAAGCATCACCATTAATATCACTGCATATCTTCACTGTTAAAGAAAATTTATTACATAAAACAGAAAATGCTGCATATCTGTGTAAATCAATGTGCTGTTAGAAAATGCTGCATTATTATCAAATACTGCCATCTGCTGTGTATATTAGTACTTGCAGTTTTGATACATTCAGTGAGTCTGACTGATAATCTTGCTGCTTTTGTTATGCTTCTGCACATAGAAAATTATGTTAGAAACACATGTAATGCATTATAATGGTCCTTTTTACTTACAATAGTTAAATGCTAAATTTTGAACAATGAAATCCAGATTTCCCAAACAGATCAGGCAATACACATGGACCAGGGGTTTGTAAACGTTTGGTGCATACTGCATTTTTGATGTGACCTTAGGCCATGTTAACCATGCGGTCTTGCAACTTTACCAGCCTAGAAGAAGCCAGTGCAGAGGCAACCTTGCCTTATAAGTATATGTTGTCCAGTGCATATTGGACATAACATAACATCACCACATTCCCTGCTATTTAAGGAGCAGGAAAAATAACACCTAGACACAACAAATATCTAACTTTGACAACAGATACAGAAAATGCATGAAAATAAAAACATGTTACCGTAACATTGCAAAGAAAAAGACAATAAGAAATGACTAAATAATGCATTGTAGCTGCAAAAAAATCAGGTGCATATGATTTATTTTTGTGTTGGTGGCAGATCATTGTACTGCTCAGTTACGGACACAACTGAAATTATTTCCTTGGATTATTTCTCTAAAATGAGACCTGCTATATTTGGATTATACATATTTATATTTAATAAAATATGTTGTAAATTGATTCAGCTGGCCTAAGTGGGTGCCTTAAAAGTTTGTTCTTGTATATACTTTTTATAGTTGTCTAGGTTGAAATGTGAAACCCTCTACTTCCTTCCTACCCCTCATTTAGGTCAAATATATTTGGATTAGAAAACACTAAATAATGAATCTTTAAATTTGCTTTGATTTATCTGACTTTAAGAAAAGGATGTATTCTAACTTATTTGAGATGGTGTTATTCCACGCATCTTCATACTGCAGAGATTGCTGACAAGATAACCACAAAAGAATAGAAAGTTCAGTGATTCGTATTGCTGGTTACATGTCATGTTCCCTGGATCTAATGCTGTGTAACAAGGTGCATGCCATAACTGACAGAAAATATACATCAGATAACAAGCAGCAGGTATAATATAAAAATAAATAAATAAAAATGATTTTATAATTTTCTTAGGGTCAGCTTGTTGACCTATAGCACTGATAGACAGTGGAGACATATTTCCACACCTCTAAAATCTCTTTAAAAATGATTGCCTATTTCTGTGAAACCTTTCTTGCTTCATAAGAGTTATATCTGAGCCTATCTTAAAGTTAATTGCAAAAAAAAGACATTTTGTCAAAAGTTTCTGCTATCTAAAAACATTCCCCTTCTTTTTACAAAATGTTAAATGTTGAATGATTCTCCGTACCTCCTAGGTTTGATGTTTTCTAGAATGTTTTTCCACCCTGTCAAAAGATTGTTTTTTTCTAAGGTTTTTTTTTTTTCGGTGCAGGCATCTCTGCTAGGTCTTTGAGTTTAGTAGTCCTTTATGGTTGGATGCCACATTGGTTTTCTGTGGTGTTGTTGGATCCTTGCAAAGGATCTTTTTTCATTATGCAATTTTCTAGCTATTTTTTCATTGTTGGTCATCAATGCAAAATCCAAAATGATGAAAAACAAAATGACCCCAATGCCTTTACCAAAACACATATTTCCCCTATATGTGAATAAAAAATGGTTAAATACTGACTTTTTTGTTTTTTTTAATGGCTAATTATGTTATTAAAAAAAGTTTTGATGCCTTTTGGAAACTGAATTGGGAGAATTTTACCTATGATATTTGCCAACAAATATTTACTGCATTAAAGTCCAAGGAGGAAAGAGTAGGGAATGGCTGTGAAATCATGGGACATGCAGAACAAATTTTAAGATGTTTGCTCTACTCTAATTATTATTGTTGTCTTACATTCTACTTTAGGCCTTAACAAATCTTTGTTGTCAATGTTGTCAGCTACCTGATATGGAGTTTTTTTATGTTTAAAAATATTAGTGGTTCCAAAGCTGGCTCAATTTTTAAACCTTTAATCCCACCCACCATGCTTACCCCTACCCAACTCCAGCTTCCAAAATAGAGACCATACTTGTGCTGCTGTTCTCATTGGTCCTGTCTTTACAGTGTTTCTTCATAACCCTCGTTTTGCCTGTTTTAAATCCTGTTTCCCATATTCTTGCTGAATTTAGCTCATTGGGCTTTTTATTTACAGTCTGCCTAGACACTGCTATGTTCCCAAGCCTGCTTACCCCTAACCTCTGATGTGTTGGGTTTCCTGATCTGACTGCTTATTTGACCTGATGTAGCTAGTACTCATTCTGCACTGACATTTGCTATTTTCCTGACTACATCTATAACCTGTGCTCTGGCTTTGATGCAAAGTTCTGGTTGTCTCTGACAACTGACAAGCTTAGGCAACTCGTCTTTACAATTTTAACTCACTGATCGGATCTGATTTGATATGACTTCAGCTTGACTGACTACTCCACATCTCCTAGCTTGAGCTTGCTATAAAATGGACTCCCTGTTGAGGCCAGATAATCTGGTGCTTAATCAAAGGTCTTCTTGTCATAAAGTGAACCTGTATTCAAAAAGTTAAGTGTTGTTCTTTTATAGGGAATATCTATTAGGGTTAATTGTAGCAAATTACTACCCTGATGTACCTTTTGCCTTGAGCTGCAGTTGCAATTGCATTAGAGGTTACAGTAATAACATGGAGGTTAACAAGATGAACCAGTGAGAGATGAGGGGGACCAAGGAGATTGACACTTTTGAAAGTGTTGGTTTCCCAGCAAACTTCAGAGGATTTCTTGTGAACAGAGCGGTGTTTGGCAGTGTGAGGGCAAGGAGAGGTAACTATGTACTTTCGTATTTTACAGGTATGTCTTGCCCGGAGAAGTTTAGTATAATAACAGGGTTTTTTTTTATTTTTTATTAGTGTATAATTTTACACTGTGTATGTACAATATGTCAGCCATATGTGTCCATTACATTTGCAGGCTTCACTTTCTACTCTTTTTATTACTACATAACTACTGCACCCAACTGCTTTTCTCTCTTATAGCATATGTTTGGGTCAAGTCTAGCCAGGCTGAAAAACTTTTATAAAATTAACTAATTTGTAACAGTCATTAGGCAAGGGTTGCTCACTATGTTCCCCAACAGATGGTTACTAGAAGTAGTATTTACAAATATGTATGTGAAATAATGTATAAATTAATCATGGAATAGCAAGCAAGTATGTACAACTCTTGTGAAAAATTGCCTTTAGGTGAATGTTACAATACTAACAGTTTATAAATATAACTTTGTATAATGATAGCTTTTACTTAAAGAACTACTATGTTTTATAAGAAGTCTGTAATTATGAATAAGGTACTTTACTAGCAAGAAATACTTATTTTCCAATAGCCCCTTAAAAGAATATTCATTTTGTTAAATGTTAACAAAAAGTAATATTTCTCAAGCTGTGTCAAGACTTGGGACTTTATAGGAATAAAGGAATGATGTTACGAACGTATTCTATTTGCAAAGCAAAATGTTTCTTAGGCTAAGCATTTTATTGTTGGTATAGATAACAGAAGTGCTCACCTAAAATTAAAATATTAAGTGCTCTTTCTGTTTGTTTTTGTTTTTTCTAGCCCCATGTGAAGCAAATTCATTTTTTTGTCATAGTAATATGTGCATTAATAATACATTGGTCTGCAATGGAATTCAGAACTGTGTGTACCCTTGGGATGAAAACCACTGCAAAGGTAATAAACAGAAGCTAAATTGATTGCACAAATCAATTTACACAGTATATACTATATATGATTATTAATCACTCCCTTGTTTGAATTGAGATATGTAACCCTTTGTGATTGTGAGATATACTTTGGACATTCAGACATGTGCTTTAATTTCTAACATAATTGTAAATGTATCTTGTTAATGTACTCAGATTTATTACATGCAAATATTGTAACCCTGTAAAATATAGATGTAAAGAAGACTGAAACACTATAGTAACTTCTGCCATTAAGTTATGCTGGGTCAAACAGTTTCCAGCATATTTTACTATACATATTCTTTTGTTATTGTGTTACTTAGTAGAGTGTCTACATTATTATGTACTTTTATTATACCCCCTCTCTCTTGACTGGGATCTGAGTTACAGGACAGCTTTATACCTGATGATTATGAGCAATCACCATATATGCATGCACCAAAAAACACAAATAATAGTGTAGCGCTGAAAACAATTACAAAGTATAAAATCACTCCTCTGCTAATACTGTGACATCTGCTTTAAATAACACACAGTCTCATGAAGTGTTCTTTATTATCAGTGTTTGTGTATCCAATCCACGGAAGTAAACTTCTGATTATCCACACCACCACTCAGTGAAAAGGACACCACTGGAGCAAAAGGCTGAAGAAACACCACAAAGTGATCATGCTCACTTCTTATACTCTATATGACCCTCACTAAAATACATTACTGTGATCTCACTAGCATTCCCTTCTTAATAGGGATTGAAATGTTTTTTTCACCATAGGAGATGTTTGATCTCCTGGCATACACCTGGATCCTCAACATGAGGGGAATACCTTGCCAGGAGTGCGCCCCTAGCAAAACACCTTGTCCCAATGTTAATAAGGACAGGGACCTCTTCCCCACAACTCTAGCCCAGTGGTTGTAGGAATTTGCAGGCGGAGGGGCTTATTGTAATCTAATAGCCCCATTTAAGAATAAAGGGGTCCCAGTATGCTGCACCCCCAATCTGAAGGAGTGAGGGTTTGATAGTTTCATTACTCATTCACGGAAAACAAATGGCAGTGTAAATAACAACACACACCTTTTGCCAAGTCCTTTATTCAAAGACCCAAAAAGTCCAACATTGCACATCCATCATCAATCAAGTCATCCAGAGATGCAGAGCCTCATCAATCAAGGTGAATGACACCCTGCCAGCTGTCTAAAAAAATCCCACCAACCAAGTGATATGTTCGCACTCCATGGGAGACCAGTGTCAAATGACAGCTCAAGGCCCCGCATCATAATGTAAACAAAAGGGCAGGGTGTGGGCAGTGATGTCATTGACCAAAAATGTATAGGTACATTTTTTTGGGGGTCCAACATTAACATCTATAGCTAAAGGACCTGGTATGAATTTTGGGGGGACCCCGTGCCTTTTTTCCCCATTCTAGACCTGAAAGGCCTGGTATTAACTTTGCGTGACCCTTTTCTTCTTTGGATGGTGGGGGTCCCCCCATAAAATGTATAGCCGGTTCTCATCTAGAATCAGGGTCTGCAATAGATGAAGGAAATCCCCACTTTGTTTACAAACAGAATGAAGTGACCAGGAGCTGTCATTTGCCAGCAATTTAAAAATGTATTTCTTAGTAAATTTCAGTTCTGCTGTAGCATATTTTATGAATTGCACAAACATGCCACTTCACAGGCAGGTTCGGTGCATCCCCAAAGCAGGTTATTAAAAAAAAAACCACACACTATAAATACCTAAATATTTTACAGTAAAGGCTAAGCTTTATCTTGGAGATTCTGTAGATGTCTGATATTAGGGTTGTCATTTTGTTGTAGTGAAGAACATTAGCCCTTTTGCTTGCTAAGGTTGCAAGCTTACATAAGGAAGAGCAGCATTTGATAGGCAGCAGTTAAGGTGTCCTAACCTCTTGTATTATGTGCTTTTAGTTATTCATAAAATAACTGTCAGAATTCAGACATTTTTTCACCCCACCAGTGAGGGTAATTATTGAGAGATTAGGCCTAAAACTATTTAATCTGCTGTCTTTATCCCCAGGAAATCTTAAATCATCTATGTCATCCAAAATCTATATGTGTCTGATATTTTGAGAATAGAATTTATCATTAACTTCATGTATCTGGGCATATCTGGGCATTGTATTTATTGATCTACTTTATTTTACAAATCTAATTATACTTCCCCTGCATATGAACAAACAAATAAAATAGCTATCAACTTGAGCCTTTAACAATTACATTTTACTGTTTGATACAAAAATCATACATCTACTCTAATTTTGTAATTGTTATTTCTTATTAGTTCCATAAATTTAGGCGGTATGCCTATAACCCTAACTTTTTAACTTTTTGCTTTGGATATAGTAGGGAAGGGTTAGCCACTTTTAGTTTTCTTTCTATATTGTAGGCCTCATAATTTCTATTTGTCCTGGTGACCTTTCTCACTAGCAGAGAAATACACTCACAGCCCACTTTATTAGGTACACCTGTTCAATTGCTTGGTAACACAAATTGCTAATCAGCAAATCACATGGCAGCAACTCAATGCATTTAGGCATTTAGACAAGTTGAAGACAACTTGCTGAAGTTCAAACCGAGCATCAGAATGGGTAAGAAAGGGGATTTGAGTGACTTTGAACGTGGCATGGTTGTAGGTGCCAGACGGGCTGGTCAGAGTATTTCAAAAACTGCTGATATACTGGGATTTTCATACACAACCTTCTCTAGGGTTTACAGACAATGGTCCAAAAAAGAGAAAATATCCAGTGAGCGTCAGTTGTGTGGAAGAAAATGCCTTTTTGATGTCAGAGGTCAGAAGAGAATGTGCAGACTGGTTCGAGATGATAGAAAACCAACAGTAACTCAAATAACCACCCGTTACAACTAAGGTATGCAGAATACCATCTCTGAAGGCACAGCATGTCAAACCTTGAATCAGATGGGCTACGGCAGCAGAAGACCACACCGGGTGCCACTCCTGTCGGCTAAGAACAGGAAAAAGAGGCTACAATTCGCACAGGCTCACCAAAATTGGACAATACTTTAGAAGATTGGAAAAACATTGCCTGGTCTGATGAGTCCTGATTTCAGCTGCGACATTCAGATGGTAGGATCAGAATTTGGCATAAACAACATGAAAGCATGGATCCATCCTGCCTTGTATCAATGGTTCAGGCTGGTGGTGGTGATGGTGTAATGGTGTGAGGGAAATTTTCTTGGCACACTTTGGGCCCCTTAGTACAAATTGAGCATCGTTTAAATGCCACGGCCTACCTGTGTATTGTTGCTGACCATGTCCATCCCTTTATGACCACAGTGTACCCCTCTTCTGATGGCTACTTCCAGCAGGATAATGCACCACGTCACAAAGCTCACATCATCTCAAACTGGTTTCTTGAACATGACAATGAGTTCACTGTACTCTAGTGGTCTCCATAGTCACCAGATCTCAATCCAATAGAGCACCTTTGGGATGTGGTAGAACGGGAGATTCGCATCATGGATGTGCAGCCGACAAATCTGCAGCAACTGCGTGATGCTATCATGTCAATATGGACCAAAATCTCTGAGGAATGTTCCCAACACCTTGTTGAATCTATGCCATGAAGAATTAAGGCAGGCTGAAGGCAAAAGGGGGTCCAATCCAGTACTAGCAAGGTGTAGCTAATAAAGTGGCCGGGGAGTGTAGATTGGAAAACCAAAATTTAGAGGTTGTCATGAGAACAAGAGGTAAAAGAAACCTGTCAAAGGAAACACCTGTTCCAGTGTCACCTGCCTAAAAAGGGATTTCCCTTTCAGAGAGATTTCCTCTTCTTACTCTGAGACAAGAAGTGAACAATTCCTGATAGGGATACAGATGGCATAATAGTATTTATGCTTTTTAGATTACGTAATGTCTGTGGCTACCTATACATTACCATTGCTAATCACTTGAGGAAGATCTTTGCATATGCAATCTTTTGTACAAAAGTTATTTTATTTTATTTTTTATGGTCCGGGTGGTGGCGTGCGGTGTCATCTGTGTGGTCTCTGCCCGGGCTGCTGCCAGGGGAGCTCACCGTCAATTGTTCCACGAGGCGCTCTTGCGATTGGGAGCGAAACATCTCTGGGAGATTGCGGCTGAGTTGCGTGCCCGATTCTCGGGGTGCTTTGGTCGCCTGAGTGTTCTTCCCACTTCGCTTCATGGTGCAGGTGAAGGAACGTTCTGCTACAGGCTAAAATAGCGCTGATAAGGGAGCCCGGGTGTCGGAGGACAGGATTCAAGCGTCCATCTTGGTCCCGCTTCAGGCCACGCCCTGTTATTTTATTTATTTACATAATACACTTGTAATGGTGCCAGATTATATTAAAATGACGTGTCCAGGAAATGTGGGAAATGTGCGTAAAATTAGTATATTGATGTGCGAAATGATCATATATCCAAGAGAAAACCGCTAAACAAATGACAGCTCTGCAGACTGATTTTCTGCATGTTCTGAAAAAATATTTTTAATGAATGATCTTTTACAAATGATAGTTTGATTTCAAGTTGCCCTATTCATTACCCACTATTAAATGTCTGTGCATCTTCTAATACTGAATGAGTCTTGACAGGCTGAGTGCATACATTTAACTTGTAATTTCATCCAACAATAGGAGTCAATGTAATGCAAGGATTGAAGAAACCATGATCCCCTTTTTAACTGGCTTTTCCACACAGCAGCATTGTAGTATACCAACGCAGTTTGAACAGAGAAATTCATTTAGATAAACAACTTGCATTTGATCTGACCTTAGAGCTGCTTACTGCTGCCTTCTGTATGATTTAGTGAACTGCAATGCCTTATGTAAGCTGTCACTTTTCTTGTGTGTATTAATGTTACAATGAACCCTTTTAAGACTAACAGGATTTAGTTAACAATGTGTCAAACATCCATCTCTATCCATTATACTCCTATTAATTGCCAGTAGTTTTATAGTTTAAAAACACAAAGCTGATAATTTAGTGTATGTTGAAAGCTTACCTAAAGCAGAGCTCCATGCAAGAATGTTCTTAACATTTGCAGTGGGGCTCGGAGCTGGCTTGCTCTTAAAACCTGTCACTAGAGCCTCTCTTCCCCTCTGCTGCAGTGGTTGAAGGATCCTTGATTCATCACATTCTATACACAGTGTATAGGATGCGAGGAAGCCAAGGGACATACCATCACTGCAGTGGATGAGGAGAAAGGCTTCAGGGACTGGTATAGCAGCCAGCCAGCTGTTCAGTTCAGGTAAATATAACTTTTTTTGTTAGCACCTATAAAAAATTAGCGTTCTGCTTTAAAATGCATTTAAAAGAAAATGTTTTATTTGTTTTGGAGAGTGCTTTGAGATGTTGTTTTGGGGAGCAGAAGAGTTAAAACCTCTGTCAAGTTTGTATTGCTGCCTCTTTTTGTCCTGGTAAATACTGGCACTGGGACTTAAAATCATGGTAAATCCAAAATTTTTAGTTTCCTCTAATAGGAAATCTTTCAGTGGGGACAGTCTGCTCTGGGGACACAAAAAAATGACTTGGGTTTTAACTATTCCCTAATCTAGCCAAAATGAAAACAAAAACATGTTGGCTTTAGATATGCTTTAAATACTTGCTGCCTATAGCCATTCATTTACTAACAAAATAAAAACTAATTGTTTTTACTGTGCAGAAAAACGAAAATCAAGCCTTTTGGATCAGCTTACCAATACTAGCGGGACAGTTATTGGAGTCTCCTCTTGCATTGTCATCATCCTCATTATAATATCTGTCATTGTACAGATCAAGCAACCTCGTAAGAAGTACATCGAAAGGAAAGCAGAGTTTGACCAAACAGTATTCCAGGAGGTGTTTGAACCTCCTCATTATGAGTTATGCACTCTTCGAGGTACAGGAGCTGCAGCAGACATTGCTGATGTCACAGAAGATTTTGAGAACTACCATAAATTACGGAGATCATCTTCAAAATGCGTTCATGACCATCACTGTGGATCATTGTCTAGCGCTAAGGGCAGCCGTAGTAACCTTAGCACAAGGGAGCCTACCATACTAACAGACACTCCAAACCCACCCGCTAATCCCAGTTTACAACCTATGAACAGGAGAAACATCCTTGTAATGAAGCATAGCTATTCACAGGATGTAGCAGATCCATGTGACATCGATGACATTGAGGAAGTTCCCACCACAAGCCACAGGCTGTCAAGACATGACAAATCTGTCCAGCGGTCAGTATCAATAAATTTTTGATGAAGACTTTTATCTAAGGACTTGTTGTTATCTCCAAAAATGTACTTACTATCTTTTACGTTTCATCATTTTTCTTTACATCACTTCAAAAATTTGTTTCTTACATTTTTTGCTCCTTTTATTCGGAAGAAAAACAGCTACCTAAAAACAATAAGAATTTGCAATAAGCACACATCCATTATCACAGGAACAAATAAGCTAAAAATCTTATTTTGAGCTGCACATTCCTTACAGTGCTCAACCAGTGCCTAAAGTGACTGCAATGGATTTGCAAGGGCCCAGATAACAAGACAGAGAAGTCACCGTCATTTCAATGCATCTTTTTCAAAGATTTATTGTGAAAAATGCCATGTCACCCTGGTCAGATAGTCATAATTTCGGGGCCTCACAAGGTCCCGTCCTTAGGGTGACTCCATGACACCAAGTTGCCCTGAGGAAGGCAGGAGGGGACCCTGTAAAGCCTCAAAACATTGGATAAGTGGCCAATGTAACATAAAGTTCTTAACAATAAATTATTGAAATAGACATGAAACAGAGTGCTGGTGATGTATTCATCTTGTTTACAGGAAAGAATAAGTCTTCTTTTCTAAACATTTTTTATAGTAATACTGAAAAAATGGAGCTGAAAAAATGGAGCAGTTCATAAATAAGAGAACATATGTATTTACATATAGAGTATATATATATACACACACACACTTTTTAAAGCCTCTGTCAGAGTATGGTAATGGAGAATAGCACATTTTAGCATTCAGATTGCACTTTTAGTATCTCAATGCTTGTCATATACCTACATGCATGCAAAGCCACACTAGCATATGCTATATGAAACTTTACAATTTTCCCTGCATACAAACAGTGTTTATGAATTATAACTACATACGGGCACGTGGTTCTGTTTTATAATACTATATGAATTCTAGCAGGACTTTTTGGTGCATATTATTTTTTTTAAATATGCAATGTTCAATGAATGCCTATTAAAGACATTATACGTATTTCCACATTATCAGGGTAAAACCTTTCCATAAATCACTGGATGTTATAGCACTCTTTTGTATGTTTTCTGTGTTTGTAGTGCATGCATATTTGTGCTTCTGTGTTTGTTTACATGCACTACATCCTTTCTTTGCACATTAAAACCACTTATCTCTTAAAAACTCTTCTCTTCTTTACGTGTGTTGCATGCCAGTGAGTTTTCGTGCTGTGTAATTCACTAATTAAAACCATCTCTGAATGTAATCTGTTTTATGCAAACATATTGAGTGAAATAGCCATAACATTCCAGGTTCTGCCTCATTGGATCTCTAAACAAACATGAAACTGAATACAACACAACTAGGGTATGAGAAGCAAACTGAAGGTAAGTCTAAACTATGTGGCATGCTTTAATTTATTGCATTTTAACTGTAACTAACAACATTAAAGAATTACTAACACCTATGCATGCAAAATAATTATGCAGTTTAATGTATATTATTAATTACATTTTATTTGATGTATGATTATTTATGGAGAATTAGAAATGCAGCTTATTAGTTTGTGTGTTTACTTCTGACAGGGTATGTGCATCTAAAAAGTATTACTTAAAACCGGGTTAAGTCACCCATCAGCTGGTTCACAAATCAAAGACTTCAGAAAGAGTTTCCCTTTTTCCAAGATCCTAATCCTTTGCCTGGCCTCAGCCCAAACATAACAGATCTCATTTTTATATAAAGCAATCTGGTATCATAACCCAAAATGGGCTGCAGTTTTCAAACATTCCTTTTAATAATCCTACTGGAGTGGATAATATGTTTGTTATAGTTGCTTATCAAATAGCATGTCCCAGCTGTGGTGCAAAGGGGGAAGCCAGGAGATGCACTAGCTTTTTTGAGATTTGTGAACATGCTGATCAAAGTGAACATGTCAGCTATTTAAAATATTTTCATGTTCAATGTCTCCATAACACAGAAATCCTCCTATTACTTCTCTTAAACAGACAAAAATAATCTTCCTCTGTGGGCCTCTTTGAAGCTAATCTTACTTTTCACTGAAGACCTCCTTGACTTCAGGGCTAAAACTCTACCATATTTAAAATTAGATTGTCCCTATTATTCACTGAGCCAGTATCAATGGAATTTGAGTGGCTGTTGACAGAGGTCATGACATGAACAAAGTCAGTAGCCTACTGTATTCTCTTACTTAAAAGGGACAACAAGGTTCTCGTGATATCCTCACAGATTACCAAAAATCATGCATCAAATCTGGGTATTTTTAGTCTGCACAAAATGCAGTTTTTATGTGGCATTTACTTTTTACAACTCGGATCTCCTGTTTACTATAAACCCTTTTGAATGGGGATTTTGTTTTTCTTTTGGTATTATCATCCATTATTATCATTACCTTTGCTTTTAATTAAGTCCATTTCACAGTGTTATGTATTGCATTTGTATGTTTCCTTGTGAGATTTACAATTTCAGTTACCTTTCTGCAGATGCACAAACACATTTGGGCCACTTGCTACAGAATTCAGTTGACTTTTTTATTGTGGGAAGAATACTCAAAGGAACCACCACGAAGACAGGATAACTCTGCCATGGTTGCAATTAAATCTAGAATGTAGCAAAGTTGTTGAGCAATGTTAATTGATAGATATAAGTAAATGTATTTGCCAGGTTTAGGTTTTAGCCCAAGTTGATGCGATTCACCCAAGCCAGGGATTTTTGGATTTATCTCTCATTTCAGTGTGTGCCAAAAGTCTCTCATGTTCTCATTAGGTTAACAAGCAGTGATCTCAGGCCTACTTACTTGCAGTTCTTCCAGTCTAGCTCTCTCCACAGGCTAGGTGTGAGGATTAATGTCAATAGACACAACCCCTATTTGAAAACAATGTGGGAGGAAATGTTTAGCTATATCTGGCCGGACACAGAGCTGAACTCATTTGGTAAATTACTCAAATATATCATAAATGTTTCTCAGAAACTTCACTAGTGTCATTAAAGAGATTAAGAGTCTAGGATCAGTGATACATAATAATATTTTTACCTCAATTCTATTCTATTTACCTAATTCTAAGACAGTAGATAAATAGCAGCAATCACATGTAACAATAATTCCACAAAAGCCCTGAAGAATTTGGAAAACTATTGCATATTCCACAAAACTCTTGCGTGAAATAATGTATTTCCACTCTGTTTCACATATACATAAACAAAGAAAGCCAAGAGACAATGCAACCATCATAATTAGCCATTTAGCCTACATTACTTTCCAGACTTTTTTTTTTTTTTTACAAACGTACTAAGCATTGTTTCCTCTAATGAGCAACCTTAGTACATTTTCAGTGTATTGTCACATTGTTGATCAGAGGCTTGGCCACTACAAGTCACAGACAGTGCTTGTTATTTTTACTCATCAGCACTGTCAGTATATCAGATGTTCGTCTACAACGTTTCATGATTTTTATCTCTTTTTAAGTCCATATTCATTCACTGATAGGACTAGTTTTAGCTATCATATGTCTTGCTATCTCTTTTCCTGACATTTTTCAGTGGTTCAGTATGCTACGGTATATCTCTGCTAGCAATTAAATTAAAAAGGCAGCGTTATATTACAACCCCAATTCCAAAAAAGTTGGGACGCTGCATAGAATGGTTGCTGCCATCAATTTCAAAATTACCTAATTTTTTTCTAAAATGGTACATTTTCTCAGTTTAAACATTTGATATGTTTTCTATTTTCTAGTGGGAATAAAATATGATTTTTTGAGGTTTGCAAATCATTGCTTTCTGTTTTTATGAAGATTCTGTTAAGCGTCCCAACCTTTATGGAAACGGGGTTGTACATTCTGTTAGTGACAAAGGGTCAAATTAGGAATAGGAATGAAATGTGGAGTAACAGGGATAGGGTTGAGCTAGCCATACACAGTGCATTTTTTCTCCTTCAACTTCCTGGGCTGAATTTAAAAAAATGCTCAATTCCCTTTATCCAGGCAAAATAGTGTGGATGGGCAAATCCCTAGCCGGGATTTTGTATTCTGCACTGCTGTCAGAATACCCAACAGTGAGTGCAATTGATTGGCTGCAATCACTGTTCAGCTGAGAATTTACAGACTAGATCCTCAGACAAAGTTGACTCCCATACCTTTTTAAACATATGCGAATTGAGCAGATGACAAAAACAAAATTAAAATAATCACTGTGACTGTCCCCTCCTCTCTCTGCCGGCGTCCATCACCAAGATGGCCGCCGGCAGGTATCAGAATACTGCCCCGCGTGGTGACGTCACGCGCATGCGCAGTGACGTCTCGGCGGGGTGACACTCGGTTACCGCTCCGGGTGTCACCCAGCCTCGGGACACCCCTACTTAATGCATGTTATTATTTTTCTTACATCTAGAATAAACATTTGAAATGTATTGTCTCATCTATTTCTCCGTATTAAAATTAATCTCCAAATTAAAACAAAGCATTATACGCTTAATGTATGGAACTCTGACTTAATGTGCATCCAACACCAATAGAACGGTGAGTGTTTAGAGCCTGGAAGTTTATTTTTGCTATCTGTGTCCCTGTTAAAGAGATTCACCCTGTCTATTTGTCCTAGTGACCCTTATAACTAGGTCTGAAAGTGAGAGAAAATCCAAAATAATGAGTTCTCACCAGAACCTGAATATAAAAAACATATTTCAATAGGGATTCTTTTTATGGTAACACTTGCAATGTATACACGACAGAAATTGCAAATACATTTGTCAAATGGGACACAAATGGCAAAAAGCACATGAGGGTTTTAACCATTGCCTACTCTACCCAAAATGGTACAAAAAAGTTCAGACTTTAGACATTTCTTTTTAATCAGAAACTGTTTCTGTTATTTTCATTTATTTGACTCTCAGAAAGATTTATTTTCTTGTGCTCTTCTTTATTTCGTTGACTTTGAAAAAAGAAACCCCTCTAGTTCTCTGAATATAAAACACTGACCTCTTCTTGTTCTCTGACTCGTGTCATAAATTATGCTTTATTGTTGTGGGGGTGTGGCTTGGCATTCAGGGAAGATGGCCACACTTTGAAAGTTCCACTCCCAGTCGTTGGAACACCTGGAAGGCTCTCCACTGTCTGACCACGAGGCCACAGAATTGGAAGGACCTGATTTCCCTGCACTCGATCCTACATTAGTAGGCTTCCCCAGCATGTGGATATACAATTCATTGTGGTGGAAACCAAGACTGCTCTATCCACAGTGGTATTGGACCTGAACTCAGACATAAAGGATATTGCCACCCGCCTGTCGATAATAGAACAGGCCGGGGCCGGCAGAGATGACATGATTCAGTCAGCTAGGCATGTGGTTGCTGCACACAACCGTTTGATTACACTAAAGCGGCAGATGACGAATCTTGATAATTGTGGCTGCAGCCGAATTGGTAGAGCAGGATGGCCCGCAGTTGGCCTTGCAGGCGATTTTTAATGATCTCTTAGAAAGACCGCCCATCAAGCTGGTAAGGGCACATAGAGCCCTGGAGCCACAGACCCACAGAGGGATGTAGTCTGTTGCTTTGTTAGCTATCTGCTGAAAGAAGAAATTCTACGGAAAGCCAGAAAGCAGGCATCCATGACTTACATTGACTCGGAGATGCAGATCTTTCAGGATCTATTGACCAGTACATTTCAAAACCACAGGGCACTGAGACCTCTTCTGGTTGAACTACAATGCCTAAATATTCCCTACCGCTGGAGATTTATGTTCGGCCTCTCAGCATCCAGATCAGGATGCACTGCTCTTCTCAGAACACTTGATGAGCTTCGGTCCTTTTGGGATCTTCTCAGTTAATCACTACCCTCTCTGCTGGATTAGTATGCATCCTTCCAGATACTGGTAGGCTGGTCAGATATGCTGTATACTGCCTTGGATCAAGATCTGGCCCCCTCCAGTCCTTCTAGGTGTATTACCTCTGGCAGAGAGAGGGATTCCACTCAGGCTATGACCTCCACTCCATGTCGTTTTTTGGGGCAACAAGCAATTGATGGGGATCAGCAAGATGAGAACTTGAAAACTGTAGGCCTGCTATTCCTGCTGTTCTGATGGTTCAAATGAGTACTTTTTTCATCTTTTATAGTTTTTGCTCATACGTATCTCATGTTGAAAGAACTTCATTGTTATCATCAAGTTATCTTTTTGAATCTGCCCTTATGCCTGCTCTACCTAGGATAGACTTACCCTAGCACCACAGTCTCAACTTCATAGACACACCTGTTATGATTACTATTTTCTCACCCTCAGTAATGCTGGCTCCATAGGCTCCTGTAGACTCCCTCCACTCACCTGGATCCGATGGGTTGCACTACAATGGAAGCAATTCTTATGCTTTTTCCTTGTGCTTTCTCCTTTGATCTTTGTTCTAACCCTTGAACCCTTTCACACCACATTCATGAGAATACTCTATAAACATGGATAATGGGTAGGCCATTCAAAGTATTCAGGCAGCATTTGCAGATGACCTCCTGCTCATTGCTTCCTATCCACAAAGGTCCCTCCCTACTCTGATAATGGTCTTGGAGCACTTTCAGGCTTTGTCCAATTTTAAAACAAGATTCACCAAATCCTTTGCACCTAAGATCTCTGCAGATGCAGTTGAGGAATGCCTGTGGCCTTTACATTCTCTTGAAAATCATCTGCTATTGCTTATTTTGGCAACTAATATATCAAACTTGTACCAGTTGAACTTCCTGAAACTACTTCAAACCATTAAATCTGATCTTGCACAATGGTATAAAGCGATTTTTTCGTGGTTTGGTAGGGCCGTTATTTTAAGCTATTTTTTCTTCTGCCTAAGAGCTTTTTCAGTTCTGTACACTCCCTCTTCTGTACTTTCATGTGGGCCAACAAAACCCCTAGAAAAGCTCTACACACCCCGAGTGCCTTACGAAGTAGAGGTGGAATAGAGCTTCTCGACTTGGAAAAATAGTACTCCGAATGCCACCCTAATATACTTTTTGATTGGCATTGAACAGGCCACATCCTTAATTTCTCTCTCCATTGATCTCCTCGTAGTTGCCTTTACATTCATTTTCTTTATACCCATTGATAGGGCTGATCTTATGCATATGTAAATTGGTAGTGCAAACCAACTTCAGACCTCCTTACCAAGCTCTCTCACACCAATCTGAAACAACCCAGACTTTTCTCCAGGTCTCATGCCTTCTTTTCTCGGTAAATGGCAACCCTAGGAAACCATTACAACTCAACACTTTTTCCTTTAAAGATAGGTAGGCCCTTTTAGAGGTGACTCCCATGGACGTTAGAGAGTTTGCTCCTTATTTGCAACTCTGACACTTCCTTGATAACACATTCTCACAAATTGCTTATAGTAGGAATCTCACTACCATGTAAGCCCTCTGTAGCTCTAAGCCCCCTTGCTGACATCTGATCTCTGCTTTATATCAGCTAATGTTGACTCCGACTGACCGAGGGCCAGACTGTTTTAAACTCAAATGTGAGAATGATTTAGAGTTGCAATTCTAAGGCCAGGAATGGGAAAACATAAATGTACGTACCTCCAAAGGCTCTATTAACATCCACACACAGTAAAACAATTTTAAGATATGCACCCGATGGTATGGCGTCCCACAGACACCCCATACTCTTTTCCAGCGTGTGATGACTTATGCTGACGATGTCAACAGGAAGTATGGACATT
The DNA here is from genome assembly GCF_000935625.1 of Nanorana parkeri. Lineage (NCBI taxonomy): Eukaryota > Metazoa > Chordata > Amphibia > Anura > Dicroglossidae > Nanorana > Nanorana parkeri. The sequence continues at coordinate 142,050 of NW_017307240.1, read as the reverse complement.
CATCCATGTCTGGTGATCACACCCACTGATACAATTTTTTGGGAAATTAATAGAGGATCACCTACCAGCAATAGCTTGAGATTCCTATCTCTCAAACCTGCACTTTCCTTACTGTACCACAATGATGCTCCTCCTCACGGATATAGGAACATTTTACTGTTTCATGGCCTAAACATGGCAAAACTAGTCATTCCAGTTTTGTGGACATCAACTTCTCCACCTCCAACTTCTCCACCTTTTGCTTAAAGACTAGTTCTCTAAGATCGCTCAAATTGCTGAAATAGAAGACCTTATCCACATAGCTCATTATAGGCTGTCTCAATATACTTTCACATTTGCTTGCTGGCTGCATTTTTTTAACCACTATTGTATATACTTGAATAATGAGAGTATCCACCCACTGATTGGATAGTAATGACCTTTTCTATGGGTACCTATAACCTGGTTCCCTATCTCCATTATTTGAAGACGGTGCTTGGATTTCTTTTAGACCATACTTGACTAGATTCTCACCCTTTTCCCCTCATACTCCTTTGTTTTGCCTCTCGTGCTGTTTGTGATTTTCTTTAGCTCTCTTCTTTTTATCATTAGTGTCTCTTATGATTATAAATTAAGAATTCTAGCTTATACCTGCACAGGGATTTTTGTCTCAATGTGATCAATAAACTTTTATTATGGAGAAAATTATGCTTTACTGTTTTATGGCTTATCACTATGAGTCTGATTCACTAAAGGAGTTATAATCTTTGCACAATAAATTGTGTGCATATTCACTTCGATTATCCAGTCTTGTAAAAAACAAATTCCTGTTTACTTATTTCATCAGCACATGACTGGATCATTGAAATTAATATTTCACAGTTTTTTTGTGTGAAGATTCACAGCTACTTTAGTAAATCCCCTATACCTTATGTTGTGTGGCTATTTGTATTAAGAAAAGTTCAAATATTGTATTATATTAAGAGGACTAAGATGGAGACTCTGGGCTTGATTTACTAAAAGCAAATAGGCTGTTCACTTTGCAAGGACATTTTCCCTTAGCGAATGAGGTGAAGCTTTAGTGACTTTTGTCATCCAATCAAATACCATGTAAAAAATACTGTTTTTTTGTTGTTGTTTTTTTCTATGCATGTGATTGGGAATTATGTGCAAAGTGAGTTTTCACCACATTCACTAAGCTTAGGGAAAATTCTCTTACATAGTGAAAATTCCATTGCAAAGTTAATAACTTACATGCTTTTAGTAAATAATCCCTCTGTGTCCTCAGGCATGCCATTAGAAATCTTAGGAGCTCTGCATACCAAAAAAATGAAGCCAAACACTCAATATATACAGCGCACATATGACAGACCATAATACTGGATCCCATTTTAATATTATATAAAATAAATCAGATTTTCGTATCTTCACAGTGAACCATCCCTATGGCTGCAAGAAAAAGCTAGATTAAAGCATGACAGATAGCACATATGCAATTTCCACCCTTGCTTTTTTCAGAAACACAATAGGGTTTACAGTGTTTAATTAAATTAGGCTACAGTGAAGGTGATACATTTTATTTTGGCAACATCATAATACACTAATAGCTTACATGTAAAACCTCCGATATGGAGTTCATACCACATCTTCATTTTCTAATGACTGTGGTTTAATAACTATTTATTTTCTGTTATCTAGCTGTCCTCAGTTTTCAGTTAACCAATATACTGTATACCATAAATTAAATTAATGGTAGGTATTGTGTAATAGATGACCATTTTCATTGCTACCAATTGTATAACAGGAATCCATAACTGATGTGGGTTATATAACAGATGTGAAGATTCTTCTGGCTAATATAGAACAAACTTGCAAACTGTAGGGGCTCAGGTGTTCCATACGCCAAATGTTTGTTCTCTAGCCTGTAACAATCTATAATTGTTAGAATGACTAGCCTTCAGAGCTTGATGCTGGTATGCTGGATCTCCAAATATGGTATCTAGTGTTAAGCACATATCCAGTTTTGGCCCTGTTGAACTATGTAAATTACACATTCTATTAGTCAAGCATATGTTCAATAAGTAGCTCTCTTTGCTGCCTGTACACTAACTGGAGAATCTTTGGTAGCTACTCGTTTACAGCTTCTATCACTGATCACTTGGGGGTCTATTCACGAAGCTGCCGAAGGATCTGGCCGTAGCTTCGGCCGATCCTTCGGCTAGCTTCGGCCCCAGGACCCCTTCGGTTCAGTAGAACCGAAGGGGTGCTGTACGGGCTATTCACAATAGCCCGTACAGCTCCCGATCATGGCCGAGCGGCTCGGCCGAGCCAAACGCATATGCATCGGCTCAGCTGAGCCATGCTGAAAGCCGAAGCTGGCCGAGCGCAGCATTGTACCCGCCCTCTGCTGCAGTTCCCCATCAGGTCCATCAGCAGAGGGTGGGAACAATGCTAGTTTACTATTGGCTATTGCAAATTGAAATAGCCAATAGTAATGTCCCAATACTTTTCAATGGGAAAATTTCTTTTTTTTTCTATTCTGACATCGCGTGTCAGAATAAAGAAAAAAAGACACATCAGTGCTTCTCTCCTGGGTGGCGGGGAGCGGGAGGCTCCCAGAGCGCCCGGGAGAGTTTTTTAAAATTTTACAGCAGCAGAGCCGCCGGACAATAGGAAACTATTGGGCAGAGCTAGCTGTCACTGCTAGCTCCTCCCAATCGTTTGCTATTTTCTTTTTTTACTTTTTTTACTCTTTTTCTGTTCTGCTCTGTACCTCTGAAGGACCGAGCAGAACAGCCAAGCCGAATGCCGCTCACTGCTGTTCAGGATCTTTAAGAATACCCCGAACAGCAGGGAGTAGCCTGCCGGATGTTGGATCGGCTGAGTCGAACTCCTTCTGCACTTCGGGTCGGCCGAACATGCTGAGTATGTTCGGCCGACCCGAAGCCACATGAAGCAAGCCCATGTATGGCTGATTTCAGCCGATGTACGGCTGAAATTAGCCGTACCAGCCTGAAGTGAAAAGCCGAACAGTGTTCGGCTCACTTCACTTCAGATCGGTCATTCACTCGGCTGCCCTCGGCAGCTTCGTGAATAGACCCCTTGGTTGTTTCAGACTAGAAAATGTGCAGGTTCCTGATAACTGTAAGGTTGATGTAAGTATCAGTTTATGGACTCAGTGCTTCAGTGGAGACCTTGCTTTTAATGCTAGAAAATAGTGCATTCAATTAGATTATGGAGACAATAATCAGTATGACTAGACAAATTGGCAATTTGTTACCACACACAAGGAGAATCCTGGTTTGATTGGGCTGAGATGCTTGTTCCTACTTATAACAATAGTTGAAAGACAGTACTTCTTTTTCTGAGCCATCTGTGCATCAGACATAAATTTGACCTAAACCCAGCAAGATGTTACCCTTAGATGCTATTCTTATATGCAACCATAAGTAACAATAAAGTAACACATAAATGGACATAATAAATTCTGCATTCCATCATTTTTAGGATGGCATGCGTGATATCATTTTTGAATGTTTTTGCATTATTTTATTACTTCCACTAATCAGCTATTAATATGTTATTTTTCATAATAATAGAAAAAAATATACACAATCAATAAAAATATGAAGAGAAAACCAAATATATTTGATTCATACGGTTGTTAGTATTGTGTCATAAAAAGACAATTTTTTTTAATGACATTAAATTATGTTTTTGCATGCCTTACAGTGAAGGTAAAACCGTGATAATTGTAATTGTATGTGTCTTTCATATACAATTTAAGATTGTCTTCAGGGTTTTTAAATGCTGTAATAGTTTTCATATTTTTTAATTTGCTGTGTGCTTTATATAAAACTGTAATTGTAAAATAGTTGTATGGAACAGCAATTGGTATGTCTTAACATGACTATTTTTGTTTTTGCTTTTTAGGGGGAAGTGTTTTAATTATTTGTTTTGCTTTCAGAGAAGAATTTTTAGCTACTCTAGGAGACAAATGAGTATGCTCTTTAGAAAATTATCACATTCATCTTCAGAGAGTGGACTCTGGTTCTAAACTCATTCCACTGCCTTGTTACAAATTAGGACTTTCAGAAACTCCTTTCCTCAATATGAAGATTCTGCTACTCGATGACATTTGTTGTAATTTGGTTGCTGGCCACCAAGTGCTCCTTAGTTTTTAAATACATTTTGAAATTTACTGGATACTTGAAGAAGAATCTAGTTACTGATTGCAGATACCCCAGCATTATTTGGTATCTTTCTTTAATTGATATTTGATTTTATGTTTTATTAAACAAAACTGATGTGAAGCAAAATATGATTAATTTCTCTTAATAAACTTTATTAATTTGTATCTCATTTTCATCTTACTAATTAATTGAAATAAATAGTCATGTTTTTTAAAGCTAATTATTTGAATAAAATGAAAAGTACAAAATCCACCTACAATTGGAATAATAAAAAATTCATACAAATAAGAATATTTTCATATTTGTTTAAATGGCAATAAGATATATATCTTTTGTCTTCATTTGTGTTTATTTATTTTAGTCATTAATGACCTTTTTGTTTTGTTGTATTTTTGGCATCTGGTAAGTCTTTGAAACTGTATACAAGTTACTTGGGCAGTTATAATTTGTTGACATTATTTTCACCTAGGAAAGTTATTGTTTCAAAGCTATACAAAAAGCATGTATTATAATTTAATATTATTAATAATTTCACTCCTTTTTAATTGCTTGCAAATTGTACTTTTTGATATATTAGTACATCAAATAATGTATACAATTTCCTAGAAATAAACCATAATGTTTCTATTTACAAAATTAACAAATGTATTAAGCTTTAAAACAAGTTAAAGAATCATTTGGAATTCAAAAGACTCTTATGTACCTAATAATTTAATATCACCATTAAATAGATTAGGCTTGAAAGCCAGAAAGTAATATATATGAGTATTCCATTTTTAATTTCTTTTAAGTAATAGAAAATGTAAGCATATTTTTAAAGAATAACTTTTCCATGAATCTGTGTTAAGAACCTGAATGAAGTACAAAAATAATTTTGATTTGTATGTTATTTTTTTAGGTAAACTAATAAATATATTGTATCTCACAACATCTATTAAAATATACTTGCAAAATGTATTTATTGCTGCTCGTCTGGATACCTTGAATCCCTTAATACTAGAATAAATATTAAAATAGTGACATTGATTATTAATCTAATTCTTTATAAAAAGTCTAAAATATTTATTATGACCATACTGTATGTTTCCAAAGTAATTTTAACCTATAGCAGACATTTTGGGGAATTACTGTCCTACCTGCATCTACCCCCTCTCCATTACACCACTGATGGGGCTCACAGGGCCTTTTTATTCCCAGAGTGCACCGGCTCACAGTGATAACATCCTTATGCAGCAAGACCACTCATAACTTTTTTTGCATTTGGCCAGAGCTAATACAGTTATGCTGTATATTTCCATAAGAAGCCTATATTAATTTTTCTAGCATACAGGTTTTTTATAGCATAAATAAGACAGGCATCCCTGTAAGCATGTATTTAACTGGCAACTATGCAAAATATTATGGGCTTCATTCAAACTTTCTCATGTGAAATCATTAAATACTAAATCCACAATGATATTGCTGAGAAGCAGCAGTATACATGTATAGTTCATTAAAAAAGTCACTTATCAAGTATTTTTTAAATGTTTCACATTTTAAAAAGTCATGATATAACTAGTTTCTCATAAAAATATATTTTATAGAGTATTTACAATATTATTTCTATAAATGGATTCCAATGCAACATATAGTGTTTCCTCTAAATAATTTATTTTCATCTACATGTCACATTTCAACAATAGCATCAGTAAAAAAAAATGTTGATACACATTAGCTGTAAAAGAAAATTAATTTGTATTAAACAATGCATAAAATAAGAGTTTTGTTTTCATGTAAAACATTTTTTGGAGATTGATCCATTAAGATTAAAGTTAACAGGCTATTATACCATATACAATATAAACTTCAAGATAACTGATCAGTGAAATGCATTATTAAATATAAGCCTGAAATGTATAATCCACAGTTTACATTTTCCAATAAAGAAATATCCAAAGGACAAGAAGCCTCAGATGTACTTAGATTTTACATTTTCGTTATTGCCAAATCAGAAAAATATTGCTTGTTTAGTCTACATGTCTGTTTTTACCAATAGTGATATAATAGTTTTGAATGTTACTCCACATATTTGTCTTCTTAAACTTTTTGTTTTCATCTTGTAAATACCAAGAAACAACAGTTCTATGGCTTGACCTAACTTTATTTGAATTTCAAGAATAATATTTAATTTGATTTATTTTGTACTTTATTTTCTATTTATAATATATGTCTTTAATAAAAAAGGAGTGGGAAAATGGTTCCCTGTTTGGATAAGCTGATCCTTCTGTAGCAGCATCTTTCAGATCTGGTACCAGTGTTCAACTGTACTTTGTTGCCCACAGGTCTTATTGTTCGGCAGTGCAGGGGTGCAAATGGCAATACAGACCTAGAAATAGTGATTTCAAATGTAGCTAATTGACACTTAAAAGCAGGTGTAACAGCATGGATTGGAAAGGATGCCGAGGGCAACTACATTAATACATCCACAAAATGCACATTGAAAGAAACAGCAAAAGAAAGTTTCCCAAAAGGAGAGCACTCACAACCAAAAAACAATCCAAAATGCATTCTATTGCGACTGACTTCCATGGGGATAGCACACGCGTGTCCATTTTATTTGTTACAGTTGTAGAGCCCAGAAACAATAGTTTGTATTTTGCTTTAGAGAGGGCAATTACTCAAAATCTAATTCCTGGGACATGGGACAATGGTAATAAGTTTCACATTTTATTCCATTTTTTCTACACACCTGGCACCTCTTCCTTGGGTTTCTAAGGGTTAGCATAGAGGGGGTAGGGCACAAACAATGCCTTTCTGTGAGTCTCCTAACATCCTCTGACCCTGCAGGATGTCTGGGTTCTTGCTAAAGAATTACATTCCTTATACTTTTTTCCTTTTACTGAAGAAAACTGCTGGATTTTTATAGCACATAAATGAGTTGTGGAGGGCAACCTGGATTAGCTGTATTGCAAACTTTTTATTCCACTTCCTCATTTTCTCTTGACCAGGTAGGGCTGTAATATCTGCTTAACTGCACCCATGTACTTGTTGAATGCAGTTGTATGCTTTTGCCTCAGTGTAGCTGACCCGCATTCCAACACACCCACTGTACCCTCTGGGTGGATAGTTATGAGCATATATACTGTGCGTATTTCTGGCCAGTAAAATGATGACCAGCAGTTCCTATTGTTGATAAATGATTAATGTGCCCCACTGTAGATGCTGTCTTACCAGCTACTGTGGGGAATCTTTGCAGTTTTTCTTCATGGTCTTGCATTCTCTGATGTTTACAGCATGCAAAGACTGAAATAGTTGCACACTGGTTTAGTAAGTATGCATGTACAGGTGGTAGCCTTTGTGGAGGAGAGGGTGCATCAATAGCCAGACAAGTTTACTATGTATTCCTATATTTTTGTGCAGTCCTTTTCCCCATATATGTTGAAGTCAAATATGTACCTTGTTGTCCTTTTGCACAATTTGCTAATTTGTGCTCATCCCTCACAATCACCTTGAAAAAATCAAATCGACTAAAACTAATCACATCTATTTTTATGCCTGGTGTAGCTGTAAATGATCTTGGTGGTGTCCACTGAAGGGAAATCTTGCACACAGTTTCTGAAAGTACTTATGTGTTAGGTTGTTCCAAGCTTCTTTAATAATTTAGCAAAACATCCCTTTGCAAACTATGCTGCTTTAATTGTTTCTGTCTCTCTCAAGTAATCTGAAATTGACTTGATGAAGTTAAGATCAGGATTCTGTTGCACAATTCATTCATTTTGAGCTAAATTTAGCTTATGTCATGTGTTTACAGTAATTGTCATCCTTCAGAAAAAAAGAAAACAAACTTGGGACCATCCAGTCCTCGATGGTATTGCATATGAATCAGTCTGTAGCGCTCAGCAGTAAGGGGGCTATCAACTTTTGATCAACTAACTAACTCGCTTTGCAGAAATGCATCCCCAAACCTGTAGAGAACCGTGCTTCACTATTGCCTGCAATTATTCATTCAAGTACCATTCTCCATCCTTTTGGTGAACAAACTGCCGTCTGTTATAATCACTTTTTTAAAAATTTTCTGCACTCTAAAATGTAGTTGCTTGGCTTTATTCTAGCACTAAGAAATTGCTTTTTTTCCTACCTCGTTCATGAAGACCACTTCTGATAAACTTTCTCCAGACTCTAAATAGGTGATTCAGAGTTCCAGTGGTTTCTGCCAGCTCTGATCTAATAGCTGTGTTGGACATCTGATTTTGAAGGGAAGTAAACTTGATGCATTTCTCCTGCTGCACTTATTTACCATGGCCAACCACTGTGTTTTCATCCTCAACCTTGATTGGTAATGCTTCTGCAGAAATATTTGGACAACATATCTGGAAACACCTGTCAGCTGCAAACTTTCTGCTGAAGTGAGCCCTTTAGAATAGGGATGCACAAATACCAGTTCAGATACCAGTGCCGGTATTTGGCATTTTCATGAGAACTACCAAGGTCGCAGCCGTGACTGGGCTTTGGCGCTCCACCACTGTCCTGAAATCATTGGTCTGTATTGTTTTAGAAAAACTCTCACATAATTGGTATCTGTGAGGAAAAGTATTGGTACTTGTAATTGGTCTTGAAAAAATGGTATAGGTGCATCCCTAATATATATAAAACAAATCATACAGTAAAACAGGGATGCACAAATCCCAGGAGCCCCATAGCCAATGCTCCTTAAAAATGACAGCTACCTCCAAACTCTAGTCTAGTAGCTGGAAAAGTATTTGCACTTGTACCAATACAGTACATGGTATCTGGGCATCCCTACTTCAGGATGCAAGAATGACCACCTTGTGTTTTGTTGCTATGCTTACTTTTGCCACATTGCAAAATGTGTCAAATCTACCACAACCTACCCTTTTTAGTACATCTGTCTCTTGCCCAGTTTTTTTCCCTCTGCATCTTTATTTAATCTACACATTAGCTCATTGAGCATGAACATCTGTTTGTTATACTCGATTTTTTTTATTTTGCATGTAAACAGCTGAAAACATTAACACAGAACCTTGTGTAATGAAAAACTGAAAAAAATAGAGTCGGTGCATGACATTGTTGAACACAGAAACAAATCATGCAGCCACTGACACAACATTCATACTTGCTCTCTACCCCATCCAGTGTTCATATAACCAGAAATTAGAACCCCAGAACACATATATTGGTAGATCTGTAAGACTCTAGAGAGGTGTAACCAGGGTTGGCATATCAGAGTTTTGTGCAGTGGGAGAGTTCAGCCATAACTGCCACATAGCATCTTCAAACCTTGTCTCTGGTTATCTATATGCTTTATCTTGGAAGTATAGGGTGCCCAAATGGCTTTAATAGCATGTCATAGTAGGAGCTATTTGAAAACAGTTGTTGCCAATCCCTGTCTTTTCCTTAAGGGGTCAAAAGAAAGAGATGAACCATTCTCAAAAAGATGTGATAGATGAGTAATGGAATCAGAGTGGTCATAAAGTTCCTTGTGTTCAGAATTTTTCCACAGGGGGGTGATACATGTGGATTTTGAGAGAAGAGTGTGCACTCACACTTAACCCAGATTAACAGAGAAACATCCACTGGGGATCTATGTGTATGGATATAGCCCTGCAAGATAGCAGATGGAATTGTATCTATGAGGATCTATGAGGACCCTCTAATTGCTGAGCAGAGCAGTGAAGGGACTAGAATCAGTAGAGTATAACGAATTATAGATGCAGGTGAGTTGGAAGCAATTAAATGTAAACGGATGGCCAAGCTGCCCTTAACCAACATAGATGCAAGGAAACCTTGGCTGTTCTCGGTTGGGAATTACTCCAAACAATAATTGTGGATGCAGATGTATGCTGATCTGGGAGCCTGGCATGGAGGCTGAATGGTATTTGACAGAGATGCAGATTAGGTAGCTGGTTACGTAACTGGTTTAGGATGGAGCAGGGACTCTACCCAGGCCAAGCCACTCTCCAGTGTTTCAAAGAAGTGTCTGCTTCTTTTCAGCACATCAGAAAGCATCTGACACATCCTCAGATTCAGCCAAGTGAGGAGGGGGAGGTGAAATGAGGTTGCTTTTATCTGGTATGAGAAGCAGGTGACAAGGGTTCAGAGGGCTCCAGTAAAAGATCAGGAGTGGAAGCAAGAGAAACATGCTGTGCAATTCTGTGGGTGCTATCTTGGGGGTCACCATACTCATAAATGCTGGCATCTGTTAACCCATTCATGTTAGCAGAGGATAATTGTAAATGTATTGTTGCAGGCACTCTATATGTACATGTACTATATACTACATATAGAATGCACTGCAACAATAGATTTACAATTATCCCCTGCTAATATGAATGGGTTAAATGATCCATAGTACATTTCCAAAGAAACATTTTTTTTATACAAAACAATGTGTGAAATTAGTGCCTTTTGACACCTCAGTTGATTTACGTGTAGTTCAGAAACTTGTAATTTGAAACTTTCATGGATCTGTTTTAATGTTATCGTATTCAACCTTCAGGTGGTCCTGTCCTTGTTTTAGCTTTTAAATGGTATTGAGTTTTTAGACTTCTGATTACTCTCTTGTTTAGTTCTGCTTGTCACACTAAAACGATGGGGTCTATTCACAAAGCTGCCGAGGGATCTGGTCGTAGCTTTGGCCGATCCTTCGGCTAGCTTCGGCCCCAGGACCCCTTCGGTTCAGTAGAACCGAGGGGGTGCTGTACGGGCTATTCACAATAGCCCGTACTGCTCCCGATCATAGTCGAACTCCTTCTGCACTTCGGGTCGGCCGAACATGCTGAGCATGTTCGGCCGACCCGAAGCCACACGAAGCAGGCCGATGTATGGCGGATTTCAGCCGATGTACGGCTGAAATCAGCCGTACCAGCCTGAAGTGAATAGCCGAGCAGTGTTCGGTTCACTTCACTTCTGATCGGTCATTCACTCGGCTGCCCTCGGCAGCATAGTGAATAGACCCCTATATTTCCCTTCCTATACTGTTGTAAAGCTTGCAAAACATTTGTATTACATTGTAACATGTATTACACCTTCTATCTCAAACAATGCACTGTCTCTAACTAAGAGTTAATTTTGCCCATGTTTCATTTTTGCTTACCGAATAACATCTGATTAAACAACATGCAATATACTTCCTTTCAATTCCTTTCATATATCTCTGATTGTAGTTGATGTACTGCAGGCTTGCTTTATTCTCATCTACACATCACTTCCTAAAATGTTTTGCATAACCCTCTATTTATCAAACTCTTTCAAGTTGTAACTATCTCTTCCACTATAAAAATCACAAAACTAGTCTAGAAACTCATTCCCATTATCCAGTAGAACCAGTCCTATCTCTTAAATATAGATATAAATTTCCTTTGGAATAAGATGTTTAATAACCAGCCGACATTCATCTGGGGTAATACTATTAAAACAGTGGTATTTATACAAGGAACATCTGGAAATGAATTCCCAAGTTTGAGCACTAGGCATAACAAAATCAGCTTGTTTTTCAAATTCACGCGCTGTTCATAGAATATATTGTAAATTCTGGAAATTGTAAACTTTTATCTGAACTCCTCGGAAGTCAAGGCTATTAGCCAAGGTATTTTCAAACAAATGGCATGAGCAGATGGCACTGCCATGTGGGACATTAGAGGGTGACACTGGAAAAACACCAATATTTTAATGACATGCTTGGGAGATGCCTCTAAGCTGTATATGGTGTTATGGAACAGTATGATTTCCATGAACAGCATTAGTGAAAATGCATTCTGGCAACACAAAATGTGCATGCACAGTATATTTACATAATTCCTTGGTTTTAATATAGCAGCAACAGCACCCTAATATGATTCTAATTTAATTTTTTTTAAAATCGATTTTGTAGGTAGATGTGAATGCGACCCCTGATATTTTTACCCGGAAGTAGCAGGGCAAGAATTGCGTGGTAGGAGTAGTAGCAGCCACATCAGATCTAACAGCTATAGGAAATTATACATTTAAAAAAAAATAAAGCTTAAGCCCTCAACTGGGCTGGAAAGGATTAGACAGCAGGCTGGAGATGGTGGTGCTATCCTGCACCTTGGTAATGGTGTGAGTGCAATCACTCTTTTTCCTCAATGGTCTTAGGTGGTGACTCCTCAGAACCACCAGTCCCTAGAGGCTCTGCAATGACCCAGACAAAATTCTACCACTATGGGTTGTAGCTGGTATGCCTAGGGGACAGGAGTCACACTGTTTCAGACAACAGCACCAACTTGCTGGCCACCCTTTAGCTGGGAAAGTTTACATATATCCAGAACCCTATCTAGGGTAAGCATCTAGTATGACATTTTAGGGAGAATCCACACTAATTTTTTCATTTTTGAATGTGGCCCACTTAAAAGTCCACACCAGACCCCTTATAAGGGCCTAGTATAGATTTGAACAGGGACTCCATGCCATTTTTTGTTTGTTTGTTTTTTCCTGCAGGGCATGTGGTATGTTTTGGGGGGTGAACACCTGCTGCACCCTCCTTTCCTGTCCACCCAGGCTGACTGGACGACTAGGTATGGGTCTGGTGTGGATTTGAAGGGGGCTACATGCAAAGAAAAAAAATGCTTTTTTTTCGGGACATGCAGCCTGGCTGGGCAACAAAGGGAAGGGTAGTGATTATGTCGCCCCCATCCTAAACCATATCAGGTTACATGCCCTCAACATTGGAAGGGTACATTGCTGGACCTCCCTGGAAAGTCCACATTTTGATGGAGACAATGGCTTTATGCTCACATCCCATTTGAACCTCACTCCTACATAAATGAGTACTATGTACCCCTTCTTACTCATACACAAAGAAGGAATATAGCAAATAAACACACAAACACCAAGAAAAAGTCCTTTATTAAAAAACTTTAAAAGAAATCCCTGTTCTCCCAATGAAAATCCAACCTCAATAACATCATCCAGTGATGTAGATCCAATGACAAACATGGTGACAAAGACCCACCAATACTACAGTACAAAGTACAATGTTTGATGAACTGTTAGCAAACCAGGCAATAGTTCACAGAAATAAACCACAATATTAGTACAGAATTGATGCACACTATGCAAGCAGCTTTAGCACACTGCTGTTTTCTGAGATAAATGCCAGGTCTATTAGAGGAAGATAATGATGTGTGCTGTGACAATATTACTTTATTGTCCATAATTGGGCATTTAATAAGTCCTAAAATTTAAGTAGAATAGTTCCAAAAAAAGGATAAAAATAAATGGAATACCTGTAATTTCTGGTAAAGCACCAGGCATAACAAATGCTGCATTTCCATTCATTCCCTTAACAAGGTCATGGCCCAATCTAGTAAAATTAGTACAAAAAAGCCTCAGAGTATACCACAGCTATTGCAGGAATAGCCCTTTTATTCTATTATCATGTATCCAAAACTACACAACTTTTCAGGCAAACTTTGAGCAGCATCAAGCAATTCATGAGGGCTAACTGTCTGAAACATTACACAGTTTTTTATCTGTGATAATTGGCTAATCCTGGAACATCTAAATATACTTGTCAGATTTGTACTATATAAATATGTGCAATTTGTAACCCCTGAGCACCTGTTCAACTGTCACTAATTACTAAAAGCATAAGTTACCTGACCAAATTGTTTGCATGGAAAATGTTGGTCCTTCTGTGGTTGCTCCCTCCTCTTAATGTGTCTGTAAGACAGATATATGTAATAATAAACATCAGTTAAAGTTTAATAAATATAAACTATTGTCTGAAATAGATATCTACATTATTCTACATGATCTTGTCAGTATTTTTTAGGTGAATTTTCTTTAGTCAATTAAATGAGTTCCCATCAGTTCTTTTCTTTGTAGTTATACTAATAGGCATGACATTTACAATATTGTCAGTCTTAATACTCCATTGACAAATGGACGGCTAAGGGGGCACAGAGTACTTCGGGCTTTGTAATATTCACCCTCCTGCCCTTCTTGAATTGACATGTGAATTTTGATTTATTTACTTGCCCTTTCTATGGGCATAAATGCTCAAGGGAAACTAATTTAATCTTCCACATGAGAGATTTGTCACCACTAAGGAATGATTGCTGTCTTAGCTTGTCACTCATAGCAAACTGGAATCTGTATTAGATTTAGAAACTTGAACAATGTTTTATCTGCTTTTAAATTTAAATGACATTGATGCTGCTTCTAATGCTATCTATATTCGTGAACTTATTGTATTACTAGTAATTATTAATGCTCTCTAACTTCCTATAGAATCATTTTTTTAGGACAATGAAAACATGGAAACAGCAGATACAAAAGCAGTTATTATTTGGGTGCAAACTTGTGAATAATATATTCATTTTAAACAAACATTCAAATATCACAATTGCCTCAAATGAAAGAAATATGGGCCTTTTGCTAAGCAACCCACAACCTTAGATAGTGGTCACTTATGATTTCACTAACACTGAAAGTTGTTTTAAATAGGTAATCCGGGTTTGTTTTGTGAAATTTGACCACGTCAGGCTGGGTATGCTGTTCATAGATATGTGCCCTCACCATCCTTTGGTTAATATAGAGACTGCGGATACTCACAAGCATGCCTGTGACACTGGTGGAAAAAAGTACATCTTGGCAGATTATTGGGGTTATTCACAAAGCTAGCCAAGGGATCAGCCATAGCTCTGGCTGATTCTTCAGCTAGCTTCGGCCGCCTAAGCCCTCAAGGTCAGTAGAACAGAAGGGCTGCTGTACCGGCTATTCACTATAGCCCGTACAGCTCCTGAAGTTGGCCGAGTGGCTCGGTCGAGCTGAAGGCATATGCTTTGGCCCCACTGAGCCGAGGTGAAAGCTGAAGCAGGCCAAAAACCTGCTACTGACAGCTGGGTGGAGCCAGCCATCATCTCACAGCTGGCTCTGGTCACCTGCAATGACAGATCAGCGTCTCCTGGTTACCAGGTAACCAGGGGGCGCTGATCTGTCATTACAATGAGAGCTCAGCGGAGCCGGCCTTGATATCACGGCCGGCTCAGCTGAGCTCTCATTGTAATGACAGTTCAGCGTCCCCTAGTTACCAGGTCATTATTCATTAGGAAACAGTTGGATGGAGCTAGCATTCACTGCTAGCTCCGCCCAATCATTTTCTACTTTTTTTTAACTGTTTTTCTATTCTGCTCGGTACCACGGAGGTACGGATCAGAATAGCTGAGCCCAATGCAGCTCAGCGGCATTTGGCTAGTCACTTACTGCTGTTCGTCCCGTATGAGAATAGGCCGAAGAGCAGCGAGTAGGCTTCTGGAGGTTCGGCTCAGCCGATCCAGGTGTTGGATCGGCTGAGTCGAACTACTTCTGCTTAGCATATTCGGCCGACCCAAAGCCAGCCGATGTACAGCTGAAATCAGCTGTACAAGCCTGAAGTGAATAGTCGAACAGCGTTCAGCTCACTTCACTTCGGGTCGGTTATTCACACGGCTGCCTTCGGCAGCTTTGTGAATAACCCTGTCAATATCCTCTGGTAACACTGTGGGTTCACGTTCAGGATTAAAAAAACAGTTTAATTCTTATCTGAAGAAGAACTCGGGTTACTGTTTTTGAAAAGACATCTGGTGTATGAAGCTACTGGCTTTTAAACTGTATCAAACACAAAAACACTTACCTAGGTTCTCATGACATGTTTAAGACATGTTAGTAGAAAATGTTTTCAAGAAAAAAAAAACATGAAAACAGATGCAAATAAATCAACATTGTAAAAACATAAATAAATGTAACTTTCCTTGAATGCCTGCTACGCGAGTAAAGGCCACATGAAGATCTGAAGCTGCTACTGAGAACATTCCTTTTAAACACTAATTGCATGTTCAGTTCTGGCAATTAAATGTCATCCTTGCACATACTGGGAGATATTCGATGAACATGTTTCATTTTAATATAGAGTCACATAGATAGGCATATATGCTTACACATAGTTATATTCTGGCTAATTAGTATGATCCTGTAAATCCTTCACCCCTTTGAAAAATTGTTCTTGTCAGAATTCAACTCAACACAAACGTGCTTTAAAGATTATAATCCGGAACCAGTGTAACCAGCTCTGGTTCCAAGCTCTTTTTGTTGCAAAATGACAATTGATTAGATGCCTAATGTGATTTTATATTTTTTAAACATGTGTTTCTTGTATTTTATTCCTAATGAAGTCTGTTAAAAACTAACTATAGGTTTACAATAAATATAAACATATGCAGTGCACAACAACATTTAGGGTATATAAGACATAAGCTTTGAAAACGTCACATTCTAAACACAGCTAAATGTGCACCTAAACTAACTCTTCTTCTAGAAGTTTCTGTATTTAGAAGATGTCCTCAATTCTTTAAAAAATGACTATAATGTTTTACTGCTATGATTAAAGATTTAGCATTACATAACAAGACACTGGTCAAATATATCTGTGCTAACAGCAACAAGGTGTTTCACTTTTTGGTTCAACACTTTTGGGCACTCAATTAAAGGACGTTATTCCACCCTTATCCTAGGTGTACACATTGAATAATTCTGCTGAAATCTTGATATGTCAGTCCAATTCACTCATCCATACTGAGGGGTCTATTCACCTCAATTCTTTCGGATCTAGCCACAGCTTCGGCCGATCCTTCGGCTAGCTTCGGCCCCAGGACCCCTTCGGTTCAGTAGAACCGAAGGGGTGCTGTACGAGCTATTCACTACAGCCCGTACAGCTCCCGAACGTGGCCGAGCGGCTCAGTCGAGCTGAACGCATATGCATCGGCTTTGCTGAGCCGTGCTGAAAGCCAAAGCTGGCAGCTGAGAAACCCCATGCGTCGCTGCACAAAATCGGTCAAGCAAAACAAACGACAAACGCACTTAACAATTTGTCACCAGTTATACAGTAAGGTGCACACGAAATGGGCTTTGAACAGTAAAACAGTAGAAAGGTGTCATGGCACACTTACAAACCAGCATGTAAAACAACTTGTCTCACCACTAAGGATAATAACAGAGGTTTGGATACACGTCTTCTGCAGAGGATGTGAAAGCCGCACTGCCACGCCAAGGCACCTCTTATAGTGCGGTCCTAACTCTAAACTATGAGAGTCTCCATCTTGGAGCACATGGAGCGACACATGCAGCGACGCATGGGGTTTCTCAGCTGCCATTGGGATGTGCGGGATCCCTTGTGTGTTTCTATGCTTTTAAGGAGGCTGGGCGTTCTCCTGACAAACCTGCACCCAATTTGAGATCTTCTGCCCCCATGTGCTCCAAGATGGAGACTCTCACATTTTAGAGTTAGGAACGCACTATAAGACGTGCCTTGGCGCGGCAGTGCGGCTTTCACATCCTCTGCAGAAGACGTGTATCCAAACCTCTGTTATTATCCTTAGTGGTGAGACAAGTTGTTTTACATGCTGGTTTGTAAGTGTGCCATGATACCTTTCTATTGTTTAACTGTTCAAAGCCCATTTCGTGTGCACCTTACTGTATAACTGGTGACAAATTGTTGAGTGCGTTTGTCGTTTGTTTTGTCTGGTGAGAATAAAGGACATATACCGCTGCTAAAATGTAATAATAAACTAAATCATGGGAACAAGAGGACCCATTGAGTGAATATGAATTAGACAACAATTTAGATTCCTTGAAGCTGCACTGCATGTTTTTGTAAGTCAGTTGTTAGTCCTTTAGCAGTGGTCTGATGAGGGCTGAACTAGCTTTAAAACCTGAGTAGACAGGTGACTACAATTTGAACACAGCGCTGCTGAAGCACATGCATTCAAATGCAAAACACAAAAAAAGACTTCATATGATCTGCTTCACCTGCACTTCAAACACTCCTTAATAGGGTCCGCTGTGTCCATAGAAATGCAAAGCAAAGAAGGCCAAATGCAGCCTCAGAACTGTCATCCTCACTATACCATTGAAGTAAAGGAAATTTGCTGACCCACTTTTGATGTGTATGTCAAACATAGGTAAACAACGCACCTTCACATTATTCCTTACTCTCTTATGGACATTGAGGTGTTCAAAGGCCCTTCTAAAATGGTTGTAAGCATGGTGTTAGAAGATCCAATAAAAAAAAAAAACTATTACATATTTTAACATGAATATGTAGAATGCTTTAAAATACATAATTCACTAAGAGTTAAATACTGCATGAAGTTTTGAGGTAAACTAACGTCAAACCTTTAAGGGGTCTATTCACAAAGCTGCCGTAGGCAGCCGAGTGAATAACCGACCCGAAGTGAAGTGAGCTTACCAGGTAACCAGGAACGCCATCTGTCATTATACACTGAGAACCCGGAGAGGCCCTTGTGATATCATAGCGGCCCCGCCGGGTTCTCAGTGTGTAATGACAGTTGGTGTCCCTGGGTCCTTGGTAACCAGGGACGCTGATCTCTCTGCAAGTGGCCGGAGCCAGCCGTGAGATGACGGCGGGCTCCGCCCAGATGTCAGAAGCAGGCTGTTGGCCGGCCAGCTTCAGCTTTCACCTCGGCTCAGTCGAGCCGAGGCATATGCCTTCGGCTCGACTGAGCCCCTCAGCCAACTTCGGGAGCTGTACGGGCTATAGTGAATAGCCCGTACAGCAGCCCTTCGGTTCTACTGAACCGAAGGGGTCCTGGGGCCGAAGCTAGCCGAAGGATCAGCCGAAGCTACAGCTAGATCCTTCGGCAGCTTAGTGAATAGACCCCTAAGTGTTATTTAACTCTTGAAAATACAATTCACTAATATCTATAAGCTAATTACTGAATGAGATATTGCTGTAAAACATGCAGTATTATCTCATCATTTAGGCTTTTCATCTTTTTTTTGGTTATTGCCAGTGAAAAAAGGCAGATGGGGTACTGTCAATTGCACCCATAACAATAAAAGCCAGCAAAGGCATAAAACAATGTTTTTTATTTGGTCCAATTCTTTCCTTGAGGATGTCATTCTTATCTTTATCCTCTTTTGGATGAACTTATTTTGCAGCAAGGGGTCCTCGAATACTGCCATTGCCTGAAATTAGTGGTTATGAACACTTACACACTGCCACAGGCTGACAGATTGCAAATACCAACTGCCACAGCCACGTGCTAATTATCTCATTCTTTTTTGGTGAATGGACTGAAATGTTTTTCATGCAACATTTATCTACTTTTTAAAATATTTTTCATTATTTATCTCACATTCATTAATTTGTTTTTAATGAATTTGCCCTTTTCTTATCACATGTGATATTTCACTGAAAAAGGTAATGTGGCCATACTATCTTATGCGATCATGTTTAGTTAATTGTGCCCACTGTATTGATTCCTATTTTCTTTACCTCTGTAAAGACAGGTGACATATGTCAGAACAAAACATGAATTGTTTTGGAAGAACACAAAGTAATGTATAGTCAAACAGAAATACATTTTGAGAAGTTGGCTAATTCATTTAAAAATATAGTGTAACAGCACTGTAAACTCACTTTACTAGCAGCTTTGTTTTATGATCTGTTTCAAAATCATTGTGAAGAATAAAACATGTAAGCTATTGAGAAAATTAAGAAAAAAATATATTTGCATTTTATATTTTTGTAATACTCTTAAAATATGCTTTTTTCCCTCTGTCAGTTAAAAGACGGTAATATAAGAAATTTCCCAGCAGAGGGCACTAGATACATACAAATAGCTTGTGAAAGGCAGAGAAAATAAGAGAAAAGGATAGGAAGAAAGTAAAAAAATATATATATTTTCTTACTTTATTCCTTTGGGCATCATTTTCCCATCAGGGAACAGGATATGACTATTCTGATTAGTCTATCATAAATCGCTAGCTTACTCTGGTAAAATTTGGAACCTGCTTTCTAAGAAAGGATGCTGTCTTAAAGTGTAATACAATTATTTTCCTAAACCTGACATTGCTCACAGTAGTCAGTTAGAATTAAAACAATAAACCATTCAAAAGATATGTATCCTGTTTGGTATAATAAAAAAAAAAAAATGTAACAGCAAAATTCAGAAATAGTGTACAGGGCACATGTATTTTTTAAGCAGTTAAAACTATTTCTATAAATACAGTTAGCACATCTATCAAGTAAACAAAGAGCCAAAATGTGAAAAGAGCAGTAATGGGCACTAACCTAACTTTCTGTTATAGTTCTGAATAAACTGATTAAAGGTGAATCTGACTTGTTGTCATCAGTTACTTGACTTTGTCATACACAGGAACAAATACAGTTTAGTTGCTCAGTATGTGCTCTGTAAGAAATGTCAGTAAAGGTGCCCATACACTGTACGATTCTCGTACGAGAATCGCGGGAAATCCCGCGATCATACGAGAATCGTACAGTGTATGGAAGGCGTGCGACCGTTTCTACTGTACGGTTGCACGTCTTTCATCGAACAAGCAGGCTGGAAAACCCGGCAGGAATCGGACGATTCTCGGCGAGTTAATGGCCTGCTTGTTCGACAACTGACGAACGGGCCGGTGTGCGCACGCGCACACTGCCCGTTTGCCGTCCTTGCAAGCCCGCCCCTCATTGCAGTCATCAAGGGGGCGGGCTTGCGATGATCGCAAGTACGATCTGCCTGTCCAAGATGGGCAGATCGTATTTTTTTTTAAGTACTTTACAACCCTCGCAAGACAAAAGTCTTGCGAGGGTTGTAAAGTGTATGGGCACCTTAAGTCATATTGGTGTGTCATTATCTGCTCTCCAGACACAGTCTAGATTCACAAGTGGAACTAATAGTACTGAACTATCATGCACACCAGGGGTAGTCAAATTCCAGCTCTCCAGCTGCGGTGCAACTACAAATTAGGCAGGAGTTTGCCTACCCCTGATCTACACCATGCCAAGGCAAAATTGGGCAAAGATCACAAGATGCCACAACCATTTCTGTTGAGGTATCTCTCAATCTGGTGTGGTGAGGAGGACGATAACTGAATTTGAAAATGATGACTTTGGCATTTAAATTTTAATAGCAAATATAGTAAATATAGAGAATTAAGAAGTCCTGTGTTGCAGCAGGCACATTTTTCCTTCTGCCCTCCCCAAACCACATATTTCGAGGATTGCAAGAGAATAATCCCCCCCAAAAAAAATAGGAAGGACTCTCTTCCACCCTCCTTTTCTGATGCCCCCTCCTTACAACCTTAAGTAATTTCTTACATACTGTCTTCTATTAAATTAAACCTGGACCGCCATGAAGAGTTCATGCAGAAGCTGAGGGAGAGGATCAAGAGGTACTCTAGCGGCAAGTCAAAATGTAATGTTTATCATTTTATTTCAGGTGTGATTGTGTAGATGAATAAGCCATTCAGTCAAAAATTGGAGACACATGCTTGGGTTAAATTAGCCTTCTGGTACTATGTGCTAACCTTAGAAAAAGGACCTCTCTCTTGCAATGTATAGTGATGTGGTTGCTGCAGCTGCTTGCACTATCTTCCACTCCAACTCCAGTTTTTTTTTTGTTTTTTTTATAAGGTGTTTAGTGGGGTCCAGATTATTAAAGTGGAGGTTTTAAGAAAGATAGTGGATATTGGCACCACAATGAGAATAACAAATTAGAAAATGTTAATTTTATTAGTACAAAAATTAATATATAAACAAAATCAATGGAAAAAAAAAAGCACACCCTAGCGCCACATAAAATGGGGTAAGGGCATACGATCTTTGCAGTAGTAGACATTAGGCAGTAGGGATAAGCACAATATTTTGGCGAACCTAGATTAGCTGCAAAATTTGCAGTTTTAGATTTGGCAAAATTTATGCGAATGTGTCCTCTAAGGCATAATAAGAAAACAAAGAACCACAAGAAATTGGAAAGCTTTCAAAATAATCTTGATTGCTAAGTGCACTAAACCTTTTAGTTAGATACATCCAGGCACTCCCAGCTGCTTAAAGACAATGGTCGCTCAATGGTCTGAGTCAGAGTTTTTTCACTGGAACATTGATAACACACAGAGAAGGTAAAATTAGGACACGAGATGAAGGAGTCATCATGTACTCATTTTACACTAGGCTTAAACAATAAATAATCTTTGTGTACAAAACAAATCCATATTCACGTATTGTTTTTGTGTACTATGTTGTTTAAAATATTTTAGACAACAGCAAAAAGTTAAACCAAATAGCAACTTGAACTTGAACAGTAAAACAAGCAAGCACCCAGTGTTAAAAGTATTAGATACTAACCCCATTTGTGACCCCATTTTTTTCTATTGTCTCCAA
This sequence comes from Nanorana parkeri, assembly GCF_000935625.1. Taxonomy (NCBI): domain Eukaryota; kingdom Metazoa; phylum Chordata; class Amphibia; order Anura; family Dicroglossidae; genus Nanorana; species Nanorana parkeri. The sequence goes on along the minus strand of NW_017307240.1, from coordinate 119,697 downwards.
AACATCAAATATTAACAACATACACCATAAACAATCAAAGCAACATAGGACTAAAGACAAATATTCCAGAAGAAAAAACTAAGGCGGTTATTCACAAAGCTGCCGAAGGCAGCCGTGTGAATAACTGACCCGAAGTGAAGTGAGCCAAACGCTGTTCGGCTATTCACTTCAGGCTTGTACAGCTGATTTCAGCCGTACATCGGCTTGCTTCGGCTGGCTTCGGGTCGGCCGAACATGCTCAGTGTGTTTGGCCAGCACGAAGTGCAGAAGGGGTTCGACTCAGTCGATCCAACATCTGGATCGGCTGAGCTGAACCTCCGGCAGGCTACTCGCTGCTGTTTGGCTTATTCTCATAGGGGCCGAACAGCAGTGAGTGAATAGCCGAATGCCGCCGAGTGGCATTCGGCTCGGCTGTTCTGCTCGGTACCTCCGCGGTAGCTGGAAGTTCAAATACAAGGCAGGGTGCTCCAATGCTGATTAGGTGGCATGAGGTCCCCCAGGATGTGGAATCTAAGCCAGACGGTATTCACCAGAGCTCCTGATGGTGGAGATGAGCTTGGCTGCGTGCTGACACCAGGTCACAATCCCTAGGTCCACCCAACTCACCTAACAGGTACAGGGTACAAATCAAAGGTTAGGGACAGGCTAAAGACTTCCAGGGACAAATTGAAGTACAGCATAGGCTGTAGACAGGGATTTCCAAGGACAAAAGGGAAGCACAGGGCAGCCAGTAGACAGGGATTTCCAAGGTCAAAAGGGAAGCACAGGGCAGCCAGTAGACAGGGATTTCCAAGGACAAGCCAAAGGTTCAGTACACAGGAAAACTTCCAGGAATTCAGGCTAAGTATTACGAACCTGGTCTGGGAGACTGGATGGTTGAGGAGGCTTCCCTTGCACCTCGTGTCTACAAGCCCTTTGAGGATGGTGACAGAGGCCAGGCAGACACCGAGTGGCACGAGTGCCAGTAGTTATGAAACCATGCAAGTAGAAGGGTAATCCAGAATTCAAAGTCGAGGCAAGCTGAGGTCAAAATCCAGGAGGTCAGTTGCAGTACCGAAGGAAGAGGCAGAAGAATAATCAAAACAGTCCAGGGTCAAAAAGGCAGGCGGCAGTCAAGGCAGGTAGTTGAGGCAGGAACGGGTCAAAATCCAGGCAACTGCAATCTAATATTCAA
>NW_017307240.1:103829-117077 GCF_000935625.1 Nanorana parkeri | reverse complement strand
ACAGGAAAGAGGAGACACAACACAGACAGGAGCTGATAAGACAATCCAGCATGTAAGTGACAGGCTGGCTTGGCTTAAATAGGGAAGTGAACCAATCAATTATGTCACTTCCTGTGCGCATTTGCCACCTTTTTCTTAGAACACGCTCCATCTGTGCATCACTTCCGGTGCGCCTTTGGCACATTTTTCTTAGAACACGCTCCATCTGCGCATCACTTCCTGTGCTCCTTTGGCACATTTTTCCTTAGAACACGCTCCATCTGCGCATCACTTCCTGTGCGCCATACTGCGCGTCTTTCTGTGGGAAGTGTTCGTTGTGCGCATGCGCGTATTCTTCTGCCTAGCAGTACTTGGCGCATGCGCGGAACGGGCATGGTGCTTACAAATGGGCAACTCGCCATCTAGCTTAGGAAAGCGTTGCCCGGGCATCATGCCGTTCGCTGTCCTGAGTTTAAATAGAGACAGGAAGAGGGAGGATCCACAGGATTGGCCACAAGCAGACGGCACTGATTGGCCAAGAAGCTGCATAAGAAACAGCAGGGGAGGTCGGCCGACGCTTAAAGCTTGCAGACAGGTGCAAGAGTGAGTCAGGTTCAGAGCACATGTCTGGAGGACTACAAGCACCAGCACAGCCCTGCATTCCTGCAGAACCAGGGGTAAGAGATATGTATATACTTGTAGAACTACAAGTAACAGCTCTGCTGCAAGTCTGCAGCTGAACTGTGACATAGACCACTAAATTTTTCCCTTTACGTGGCAAACTTATTTTATCTCGTTCTTTTTTATTTTTTTTAGACAATAAAACTACAGCAAAAAAAAACAAACAAATACTTAGGACATGAAGAAAATACATTGAAGAGTCATTCAAAGCCCTTTAAAAATACCCTAAACCCCCTAATTTCACCTTCCCAATCAACCCTAATTTATTTATTCATTTAAAACAGCAACATTTAAGAGGATTTCTCCAACTTGAGCCCCTTTGACAAAGCAAAATAGGACACTTTTGCTTATTTTTATTTGCCAGTATATGTTTTCCTGGGAAGATTTAGTTGACAGTTCAAATGCAGATGCAGGGCATTTATAAAAAGAATGTAATACCCGTCAGGCCCGGATTTCCCGCAAGGCCACCGAGGCCCGGCCTCGGGGTCCCCCACACCATCTGGTTGCCATTCACAATTGATGGGGACGTGGCACGCGGGGGGGTGTATTGTGGAACCTGGCCTTGGGGCGGCAAGGAGAGTAAATCCGGCCCTGAGGACAGTACTAATCACAGTAAAAAAAGAAAACTAGGGTGTTTTCTAACATCTAATATACTCATTTTGTTTTGCTAAACAAAAAAAATGTTTTTCAATTTTAACAGCGTTGTTCTGAGGCATACCACAACATAGCAGTTTAGAACTAAAACATATAACCATTGGAATTTTTTTTCATTGTGACATATTCCCCCTACCTGCACCATACCAGACCACATGCTCTCAACATGGGGAGGGTGCTTTGCCAGGAGGGGACTCCCTGGCAAAGCACCTTGTCCCCATGTCGCAGGCCTATTGGTTGTGGGGGCCTGTGGGCACAGGGACTTATCGGCATCTGGGTACCCCCTTTTATAAAGGGGCATCCAGATGCCACCCCTCTTGTGAATGAGTAAGGGGTAGTTATACCCCTACTCATTAACTAAAGAGTTAAATAAAATGTAAATAAGCACACAACAGACAGGCGGAAAATAAGAAAACTCTCGCTGTTGGCTGCCTGATGCAATGTTTACATTGGGCAGTGGGCAAAAGTAAACAAAGCCTGCTATTGGCTATTTCAAATTGAAATAGCCAATAGCAGGCCGGCTAAGGCACCCACCCACTGCCTGATGTCAATCATAGAGTAGCGGACCTGAGAGAGAACTTTCTCTCTCAGGTCTGATCCTCTGCAGGAGCAATAGCCATTCTGCTATTGGCTATTTGAAATTGCAATAGCCAATAGCAGGTTGGCTATTGCTCCACCCACTGCCTTCCGTCAATCAGCAGGGGACCTGAGAGAGAATTATCAGGGAAACCACACTTTGTTTCTTTTAATTGTTTCTGTGGACTCTCCAAAGTTGAAAAGAAACAAAGTACACATTTAATGTTACTTTTCTGCAACACGTTTTTATTCATAATAATCATTTAACTTTTCCAAAATGAACAAAAATGTGGATTCATCCGAATCCGAATGCTGAAACAAATTGATTTTCAGACCCGAAAAATTAAATAACGAAACATCCAAAACGAAAACTAAACACATTTTTTGCCGGCTTACGTGACTACTATCTATTGATAATTTTTGTTTTTAAGTTAAATATTTTTAAATTTGGCGATGTTATTACTTATTTGAAAACTGTATACAAGATTCAAAGGATTCATGGAAATATTTTTCTTCGGGTTTACAGTATGTTGGGGAATCTGGAGCTGTTTTTAGAAAACCACTTCTATTGCGAAATTATACAAAGAATGATTACATTCAACAAAGATTTTTATATGTTTGGCTTGCTTATTAAGGTGATAATTATTGGTGCAGTATTTAAAATAATTATATTCACAATGACAGCATCCAGGCATGGGCTCAAAACTATACAAACTGACAAAAGACTCATGCTGACAGACTGACCTTCAGATTTGCAGTGACAGTTAGCCTTGCTATGACAAGATGACACTCACTGACAGACTAACACGACACTACACTAACAGAACTTGACACTTACAATGTTGGACTGAAACTCACCTTACTACCACCTTCACCTAAATATTTTCACATTTCTTTGCTTTAATAGCCACATAAAAAACTATGTTGGAAAAAGACATATGTCCATCAGTTACCCCTCTTCCCAAAGTGTCTTTGTTTTAGAGGGAGATAGAACAAACCCTCTTGGGCAAACATGGGCTGTTTAATTTGAAAAAGAAAAAAAATCCTTTCTGACTTCACAAAACCAGTTGGATAATTTCCCTTGGAATATATTACCTTAGAATATTTCCATACTAACTATTACAGTTGGAGGTTAGATATAAGAAAAGCATCCAGCCATTATTATCTATAGATAGCTTCAATGGTATCCATTTTCTGAAAAAAAATACAGCTTAATTTTTCTTCATTTACAAAAAGACATGCCTTGCCTTTTATTCATCTGGCTACCTACTTTTGTGCCCTCTCTCATAAAGCTTTCTTACAGTGTGTTGCCCAAAACTATATTCTAAATTCACAATGTGGCCTTACAATTGAGTTATGCAGGGACAACACTATATTTGAATCATGTGTTTAGTTCTGCATATCTATGCTTTACAAAATTTGTATTTACATTTGCAACTGCTCCTTGACTTTGAGTGTTGCTCTTTAGCTTGTAATTAACTGTTTTCCCCATTTTCTCAGCATTATTCCATTTAACGTTACATGGTTACATATAGGGGGTCATTCACTTAGCTGCTGAAGGCAGCCGAATGAATAACCGAGCCGAAGTGAAGTGAGCCAAATGCTGTTCGGCTATACACTTCAGCCTTGTATGGCTGATTTCAGCCGTACCTCGGCCAAAATCAGCCGTACATCAGCTGCCTTCGGTCAGCCAAACATGCTCTGCGTGTTCGGCTGAGCTGAAGTGCAGAAGGACTTCGACGCAGCCAATCCAACATCTAGATCAGCTGAGCCAAAGCTCCAGCAGCTCACTCGCTGCCATTCACCCCTATTCTCATAGGGGCCGAACGCCAGTAAGTGAATAGCCAAATGCTGCCAAGCGGCATTCAGCTTGTCTATTCTGCTCAGTACCTTTGGCAATAGTTAAATGAATTTAAAAAAAAGTTGACAAAATATATATATTTTTTAACAAAATAGGAAAATCAAAATAATATAAGTATTTTAAAGAAAAAAGAACAAATAATTTTTAAAAACAGCGCACGCTGACCTGACCGAACGCGACAAACTCCAGCCGCATAATGAAGCATCTGGCAGATGCCGGCAAAAGAAAAACAATTGGGCGGAGCTAGCAGTGACAGCTAGCTCTGCCCAACTGTTTCCTATTGGCCGGCACCTGCCAGAGTCTTCTAGCAGGTCCCGACCAATGAAAAATAACTGGACGGAGCTAGCCGTGACGTCATGACAGCACTTCGGTTCGACTGAACTGAGGGCAGAGGCGGTTGAAGCAAGCCAAAGGATCAACCGAAGCTACAGTTGGATCCTTTGGCTCTTTAGTGAATAACTCACATAGTTTTTGAGGTTAAATAAAGACACAGGTCCATTGAGTTCAACCTTTGTGAGTGTGTGTGTGTATGTATGTATGCATGCGAGAAGCCGTACCCATGTATGATATGGTGTCTGGGGAAGTTATCCAAACAATTTTTGAATGATTCTATACTTTCTGCTGATACCACTGCTTGTGAAAGAGAATTCCACAATTTTGCAGCTCTAGCAGAAAATAATCTAATTCGCCCTTTGTAGTTAAATCTTTTTTCCTCCAATTTTAGGTGGTGGCTTCTTGTCGTTTTTAGCGAGTTTACAGTAAAAAGTTTATTACTGATATAACCATTACTACTAAACAATATGTACATCACAATCCAGTACCCTCATAATTGCCTCATTTCTAGAGTGAACAAGTTTACATTTTGCAATCTTCCTCATATCTTTGGCCCTCCATTATTAGTTTTGTTGCCCTTCTTTGGACTCTCTTCAGTTCTAGTACATTCTTTCTGTGGATTGGTGATCAAATGTAAATGCATATTCAAGGTGAGGCCAAACCAGTGTTTTGTAAAGTGGCAAAATAATGTTTTTGTCTCTACAGTACTTTCCCTTTCTTATGCATGACAGTACTCTGCTCGCATTGCAATGCCAATGCTGTCCCTTCCATCTTATATTTTTTAAATGCCAGCTTCCTCTCATTGATATGTTTTACTGTTTGATTCAGCCACGCAGGTTTAGCTCTTGTTCTTTTATCTTTATTGACCAATGGTATGCACTTGCTAATGGCATTGTGCAATATATTCCTAAAACAATATACAACAGATAGGGGGACAGAGTGGAGTTACGCTGAACCAGATAATAAAATATAATATGCTACACCAGTCTCCAGGGTTTCAACAATAATCAAGATATAAAGTGTCCCCAAAAGAATAGAAATCCCTTACTCTGAGCCGGTTCGATAAACAGGTAGATAATACATAATTTGACAATTAGAATATTTAATCATAGAAAAAGTGTAAACATTACAACCACAACGAGACATTTAAAAACAATTAAAAAACTTCCCTAAGGTAACAAATATAAGAATCATGGGTGATCTACAATCCAACTAAGGTAGTACTAAGGAGTAGCCACCTAATATACAGTTATCTCATGTGAGGGTACTATGTATCCCGGGTTACTCACAGCTCATGTTGCTCAGGGAGCTCAGGGAGAGACAGTCCTGCTCGAGTTCCAAAATGCTGGATGATATGTTTGCTTCTATAGGTAGCCTCTTTATCCCCATCTCCTGATCTTAATCACAATTACCTATAGAAGCAAACATATCATCCAGCATTTTGGAACTCGAGCAGGACTGTCTCTCCCTGAGCTCCCTGAGCAACATGAGCTGTGAGTAACCCGGGATACATAGTAGCCACACATGAGATAACTGTATATTAGGTGGCTACTCCTTAGTACTACCTTAGTTGGATTGTAGATCACCCATGATTCTTATATTTGTTACCTTAGGGAAGTTTTTTAATTGTTTTTAAATGTCTCGTTGTGGTTGTAATGTTTACACTTTTTCTATGATTAAATATTCTAATTGTCAAATTATGTATTATCTACCTGTTTATCGAACCGGCTCAGAGTAAGGGATTTCTATTCTTTTGGGGACACTTTATATCTTGATATTCCTAAAACAATTCCACTTCTCATCAGTATTCATTGTTAGAAATAATTTGACCCATTTAGTGTCGTTTTTGAAAATTGTCAAACCAACATGCTTCTTTTCTCTGTACCCAATTTTAAATGTAATCACCCTGTGATCACTGTTATCCAATGTTTCCCCAATTGCTATGTGTGCAACTAGGTCCGCATTACTGGAAATTATTATTCTAGTGTAGCATTCTTCTTTGTTGGGACTTCCACCATCTGTCCCATTAATAAACAATAAACAGCAAGTTTAGGAAATGGCCATCCTTTGTTGAGTGAGTGGTTCCATTTGGCCAATCAATGTTTGGAAAATTGAATTCCCCCATTAGAGCAACTTTACCCTGCTTCCCAGATAATTCTGTTTATGAATAGAGTTGTATCTTCTCTTCTTCCCTTATATTGGTGGGTTTATAACACACACCCACAATTACTTTACAAATAGATTCAGTCTAATCTAGTTCTAGCCCCAAAAACTCTGCACCATCACAACTCTCATTTGTGAGGATTTATCGTGTGTGCCAAGTCAGATTGCTTTTCATATACACACATACTCCTCACCCCTTCCACCGACCCTGTCCCTCCTAAACAGGTTGTACCCTTGTACATTAGCTGCCCAATAATGTGAGCTGTCTAGCTGAGTTTATGTTATTCCCACTATCTAGGACTATTAAAGTCCTCCTTGAGTAGCATAAGTTCAAACTTCTACAATTTGTTTGCTAGACTTCTAGCATTTGTGTACATGCATTTTAATTCGGAGCTAGTATTTTGAGTTTTAAATATAGTGGCAATGTTATTACCACATCCTTGATGCATAACCTGACAGTTCTCATCATTCAATTTCAAATGCTACTTAGCTTTAAATATTTTTTTTCATATATGTGCCACTAGTCCTTTAGAAAACATCACTATCCTGCTGCAATAATTCACCATAAATGCGTGTTATCTGCACAAATGGCACATTACTTTTTTTTTTATTCACCAGGTTATTAACATAAGTTTGGAAGGCCCTTGGCCCTCTGTTGATCATTGTGGTAAACCATTGATAAATGTATTCCATTTTGAATATGTTATTTTACAGCTACCCTTTCACTTCTGTCCTCTGGCTAGTTCGGTATCTACTGTACATGCTTGCATTTCCATTATCACTTTGCATACTCAGCTTCTGTACCAGGCTATCATGAAAAACAGAATCAAATTAAAAAGCATATCCAAAATCTAGATATTAACTGATCTCAATAAAGAAGTACACGTTATTTGGACATAACATATCTTTCATGGACCCATGCACATACCATATGTAATGCAGTATAATGTGGTAATGGAAGGCTAAAAAGACCACGTGGGAACAGCTTATGATATGTATTTACTCCAGACCCCAAAAGGGAATACAACATCAAGACTAGCTGGAAGTATCTTCAGAGGAGCCAAGCAACTGTTTACAATCTGTTCTTGCAGACTCAGTCTCTCTCCCCTTACTCTTTGTTTCATGAGGGTCTGCATCACACACATGCCACTTTCTTTTAATGTTGTGGAATAAACTTGATTTTATTGTTGCCACAACAAATGAAACTCTGGGCGCTGCTTGTTCCTGACTTTGACTTGACTGTAATCAGGGCAACATTTCATAACAGAATAATGTTTTTTCTAGTATTAACTGCTTAGTTCTACAAATAATTACACTGTCCACCACGTGAACATGTCAGGGTTCCTAAACTAAGGCAGCAACACTCAGTGGCTTCTCACATTCTCTAGGAGAGTACACACCCAGAATCCTACTCTCCAATACCAGGGAAGCACAGTGCTCAACTCTCTCCTCACAGGTCTCTCTTGTCATCAGAACACTCAAGAAATCAAAAGGATGATTCTTAATTTAATGAAAACAGGTTGTAGAAAAACAGTGTACTAAAAGTGGTACTTAATATATAAAAATATAAGTTTGTCTTCACAAAATAACCTGCTGTTTGGGCTTAAAAGCTGACAATTTATTAAAAGGTCTTCTGTACCAAAGGCTGCGGTTTTTGTTTTTTTTTAAAAGGCTTTTTTTTAATACCTTGATATTTTAGTTCCATGAGCTTGCAGTTTACTCCCATACACAGTACACTCAGTTTTTTCTTATAAAAAAAAAGAGATGCCTATTTTGATATAGGTTGATTGTAGCCATTCAGTGCATTTGTAACAAAACAGTTAAGTTCAATTTTTCAGCACATGTTTTTGAAAAAAAATCTGTTTTCTTTTTCCAGACTTGGACCAGAAGAAGGTAGTGGATCTTTCAAAATGTATTGCTTTTAAGACCAAAGAGCCAACAAAGTCCCTTAAAATGTCTAATTTATTTTGTAAATCTGTCAATTCAAACTTTGTAGTATTGCTAGCAGAGTTTTTTGGGGTACCAATTACTAATTTCTGGCAGAGGATAGTTATTTAATTACTTGTCCATCTCTGTTCTGTACTTACTGCATATTCACCCTAGCTCAGAGCGCCTATGCAACTGTGGTGTATTTAAACATATGTTTTGCTACAAGGAAATCAGTTTCACAGCTGCTATAACACTAAGGCAATATGGATCATTTATTTGTTAGCCACCTACAAGTGAAGGGAATTAAAACCACTTATGGTATAGCACCTATTTCCCAACTGCTCAATTGAAGTCAAATGAGGATTTATTCATTGACATATTAGCACCTACCTCCTAACATTATCAACATTCCATCTGAGTAAAGCATTCTTAAGGCATTTTACACCGTCTCTGTTTACCTCTCAATCTCCTTTTCTATTCACTTTGTTATTTTTTTTCTAACCCCAAGAGCCTCAACTTCTAAAACAGCTTTTATCTTTTGCTCTGTGTAAAATGCCCTTTAAAAAGCTGAACATAATAATGTCAAGTACATCTGATTGCCATCTTCTTTATATTATTCTCAGGAAAGTCACATATATTAGTTAGACCGTAGCTGCCCTTTCAGTTAGCCTTCCTATTTCACTTTTTTCTCTCTTTACAATCCAGTGTGCTCAGACCATTGATTTCTCTAGAAATAAAATCTTTGTGTAAACAAGAAAGGATTTCTGTAAATATCAAGCAATTTCATAGCCTGTACAGTAAGATATTTTGGTTTATCAATGCTTATCCTATGTGCAAAGTTTTTAAGACAAAATGGTTGATCTTTTAAAATTATTATTAGGTATACAGCACATGCTAAATAGAACAGCTACATTACTATGTTAATGTTTTAAAAATCTTGTTGCTATTTATAATCTGTTCTTATATGTGTACATGGAGACAGCTACACCAGCTAACTCAATTGGAGTGGTTTGCAAAAGGAATAGAAACTGTTCACTTTTCAAAGTGTGTGTTTACTAGCTTTAGTCAATAGGGTATTCACAATAGCCAAGCAATCCAGGCCACCAAGCCAGACTAGGCAGCTCTGTCCTAGAAAGGAATAGACAGAGCTATGCTATAAAATAGCATTACATTTGTGCCCATTTATTATGCCAAACAACCCCTGTGTGGGCAGAGCACTGTGCTACACATACGTGCTTATGCTTAGCGAACAGCCTCTTACTTTAGTAAATCAACCCCCAATGAAAACAACACACTCCCTACTCCACGTCTGCATGCTTGATCTGGATCAATGAAGCCTTTGAATTAGTATGGCAGGCAGATAACCAGTGGCATCATCAGTGGCAGAGATCATCAGTGACATACTCTACAATCCATATTTCTCAGTGATTTACACGCTACTGACATACTGTTCAGCCAGGAAGATCTCTCTACTGTTTACTGGTCCAGATTTACTATTTCCTTTTTCAGCTTTACTTCTTCTTGGATAACCTTCCAGCTTAATAAACAGAAGAAATTACAATGCTTCATTGTCCAGTTAGCAGGATGGTGGAGGAGAGCGAGGTAAAATAAGAAGCTACATTGTTGAACCAGGGAATAAGTGTTTTACCTGCATGGCCTTGCAATCTGTGTGAAAATAAAAAAACAATATTGCATATACTAACCTAGTAAAATAGTAATTGTATATGCATTTTTGTATTTAGTTGCTTGTTTGCACTTTGACAATCTATCCAAACCATCTATACCCAAGATTTAAACTAGAACCCAAGCCTTAATATATGAGTCTTAGCAGTTTAATAACATCATATCAGGTGGAAGTCATGCATTTTCTTGATTTTCTTGTATTTATTCTAACCACTTCATGACCAGCTTGTAATACCCCTAAATTACCAAGACTTGTTTTAGTTTTCAGTTCTGTTACAGATTTATTGACAATTCAACACTATAACCAGATACATTTTATATCATTTTTTAAGAAAGATAGATCTTTATTTGGTGTTAAGTTATTTTGTTATTATAAACAATGTTTTAAAAAGACTACAAATTATTAAAAAACTGTTTACCTTACTGTGTGCTAAAATTAAAATACCAGGACAGCAACGACACCCTCAACATCTTTTTGGAAAGGATACACACCAAGGTGATCTCATTTTTGGCACAATTGTTTGGAAATATGCTGATATTGAGGGGTTAAAATATGGAACTTGGTTATGATGCACTAGATACAGTGTATACAGATCATACACAGAAGGAGAATGTGGTGAAAGGGCTAATGTTGAGGTCACATACAGTGGAAGGATGGAGATGAGAGGGTTAATGTGCAGATGTGCAGGATAAGGGAGGTAGAGTTAATAAACAGGTCACTGAAGAGACAGTAAGGAGATCAAATGTATATAAGAGGAGGGGCTGAAAGGGTTAAACGTTGTTTAAATCTGCTGCTGCCACTGATCAGGGCATTAATGAATGACTCTTGCATTCATTAGTTCCTTCTCCTCTCCTTCCTACATTATGAGAGGAATGGGAGTGCTCACATAGGTAAACATTATTTCTGTGATCACTGTGATTGGTCGCACTTTGAAAAATCACAGTTATCCCCAGGTGCAGAGTCACTCAGATCTACACTGTACACTGTTTCTTTGAGCTGAGCTGTCCTCAGTTGGCTCCGTTCACCATCATTAACAGGCGCACTGGCCGCCAAATGTTTTTATCTGCACTGATGGCAGTGAAGAAATAAGCATCCACTACTTTGCTGTTTCAAACGGTACCTTGATAGCCAAGTGGTTAAGCTTGGAAATTAAAATTCAACGTGGATTTTAAAGCCCTCATCTGACATATTTACATGCAGGAGAAAAAAAAGGTTGTGGTTTCTCTGAATCTGCTGTGGGATATTGTTATAGGGACGTTTTAGATGTAAATATTGCTTCTCTACTGAGGAAGGGGGTGGGGGAGTGGATGCTGGAGTAATGAAACAGTCCAATCAAAAGCAGCCTGGTAAAAATGTCTCTCCTTATTTCTTAATTATGGGATAATATGGTTATCAGTCTGCTATAGGCAATTTCTTAGTGTTCCCTCCACCAGGCACACCCTAATAATACTATACTTTTCAGGCAGCTCACAATGTGAAAACCAGAGGGCTGATCTGCTGGACACAAGCTGTATGCATATAGCCAAGGGCATAAATCTCCAGCCAGAAAGAATTTACCCTGAATGAGACCTGAACAATGATGACGAACTGAATATGAATGCTTCTGTAAGAAGCAATACACATCTTACACCTAGGTATTATACCTAAACATTACTTAGCATTCATGCACTTAGGGTGAAAAATATATCTGGCGCAAAGTCTGATATGCTTCCTCAGCAGCAAACACAGACTGCGGAGTGTGTGCAGAAAATGCATTTTGATCCCCTAGTTCTCTGGGAATGCACACTGTAACAGCAAGCTAAACTTTGCCACAGATCTAACCTCCTCCCCACCAATATGTATATACTATTATTTGTACTCTAACTCACTGGTTTAAGTTATGCAAGATTCTATAACATAATTTAGCAATAAGAAAAAAAAATCTAATACTATATTTGTCTTCTCAACATACAGCAATGATATTCTCTATGGAAGCCTCTTGCAATTGGAAGGCTTGGTGTAGTATCATGCATTTTTTGCAGTAATGGATAATTAGTGCCATTGGTGCTTGGGAACCACCAGGCAGCATCAGAAATATCTTATATGCCAACAAACTGTGAATTAGTGTGACTCCAACCAAAGAGCTAGCTCACATCAGATCTACTGGGCTGCGTTTGGCAGCATTGCTTTGTTGGTGTGCACTGAATAAAAATAGTAAATGTTGCATAATGCGTTGCAATACTCCCTAACACATTACAGTGCCCTGTCATGCATTGAATTAAATAGAAGTTTAAAAAAGGAAAAAACAAGCACTGCACTAAATTTAGCAATGCAGAGCAGCACTCACCAGTGCACGTGTTATGAACACCTTTACACACATCCACTGGTGTGAAGTAGAGAAGGATTTGAACTTTTGTCAGACTTTATTTGTGTCTCTGTTTCAGAGATATATCCCCTCTATTGTAGTCCCACAGACATGGCAGGTTATGAGGGGATTTTTTCCCCAAAGTGGAAATTCACCTTTGTTATCATCACCAAAATCTCCATTGGAGGATTTCTCCGCTCTTTTTGTTCTAGTGACAACTCCTCTTACTTTCTGTCCCAGTGACACCTATCAACAGGGTAGGAATTGTTCCCAGTGAGGACAATGCCAGCAATACACCTATGACAAAGATACTAAGGGGTCTATTCACAAAGCTGCCGTAGGCAGACGAGTGAATCACCGACCCGAAGTGAAGTAAGTCGAACGCTGTTTGGCTATTCACTTCAGGCTTGTATGGCTGATTTCAGCCGTACACCGACTAAAATCAGCTGCACATCGGCTTGCTGCGGCTTGCTTTGGGTCCGCCAAACATGCTCAGCATCTTCGGCCGACCCGAAGTGCATCTGGATCGGCTGAGTGGAACCTCCGGCAGGCTACTCGCTGCTGTTCGGCCTAGTCTCATAGATGCCGAACAGCAGTGAGGGAATAGCCGAATGCCGTTTGGCAGCATTCGGCTCGGCTATTCTGCCCGGTACCTCTGTGGTACCGAGCAGAATAGAAAAACAGTTTAAAAAGTAGAAAAAATACAATAGAAAATGATTGCGCGAAGCTAGCAGTGACAGCTAGCTCCGCCCAACTGTTTTCTATTGGCTGGGTGGTTCTGCTGCCATCAGAATAAAGAAAAAAACACCATAGGAATGCATAGCAGGATCCCTATTGGCTTTTGCACTTTGCAACAGCCAATAGCAAACCAGCTATTGCACCCGCCCTCTGCTGCTGTCAATCACCAGAAGGGGACCTGATGGAGAACTGCAGGTCCCCCTCTGCTGATTGACAGCAGCAGTGGGCGGGGGCAATAGCTAGTTTGCTATTGGCTATTGCAAATTGAAATAGCCAATAGGAATCTAGCTATGCTTTCTTATGGGG
>NW_017307240.1:82045-103236 GCF_000935625.1 Nanorana parkeri | reverse complement strand
CTGGTTACCAGGTAACCAGGGACGCCATGTGTCATTACACACTTAGAACCTGGAGAGGCCGTTGTGATATAATAGCGGCCCCACCGGGTTCTCAGTGTGTAATGACAGATGGCGTCCCTGGTTACCTGGTAACCAGGCACACTGATCTCTCTGCAAGTGGCCGGAGCCAGCCGTGAGCTCTCAGAAGCAGGCTGTCGGCCGGCCAATGGCATATGCCTTCGGCTCGACTTCGGGAGCTGTACGGGCTGTAGTGAATTGGTTCTATGAACCGAAGGGGTCCTGGGGCCGAACCTAGCCGAAGGATCAGCTGAAGCTACGGCTAGATCCTTTGGCAGCTTAGTGAATAGACCTCTAAGCTTTCCTCACCAAAAGAAGTTAGATTTCTATTTTCATTTTAATTAAAGGAAATAATAGAGTAGTATATTTCACTAAATACCACACTTAGGTATTTCTAGCAGAGGTACAATAAAAATGTTTACTAATATGTGAATTCACTGTGTTGAGAAAACATGGGCTATAAAAGGCCAGAGTTGATATTTTATATTTCTTTATTTTTTTAATGGGAAATATCAGTTCTGACAGTTGTGCCTATTTTTAATGCCATGTTATGTTATAAGCTATACATGTTAAGTAATTTTTTAAGAGAGCAGAAAAGTAATGTGCCAAACTTTACTTTGCAGGCAGCTTAAACCACCCTGAACCCTTATTTCCAAAAGGAAGAAGCTGGGGAAGATACTTTCCTCAAGGCGGAATCATTTGTTAATTAATTTCCACTTTAAAGCTTTTTGTCTTTTTTGTCAGCCTTCTCATTTAAAAAATTGCAATTTTGTCACACTTTTCTACACTGGAGGAAAACCAGACCAAGTTTAACAGATTAAGCCACTTAACCAAAATGCCTAAAAAGGAAAAGCAATTATTTCAATGATCTTCACAAATTGGATTGATTTTTTTTAGTCATTGGTAGATTAATATTTGATACACAAAACAACACTATTTTCACGTTCAGAAATGTTTTTAATAAACCAATTAGCAGTAAGTTCCACTCCTTTCTAATTTTTATAGTTTTACTATTTCTCCTTGTTCTTCTATTTTCTACATAATCATTTTATTTCATTTTCCCCTTGTGGTCAGGAACAAATGTGCATTCATCCATAGCTGCTATCAGTGGCAGGTTTTACTTCAGGCTATTTTTCAAATCATGTAGGTACATGCTACATTCATTCCTTGCTATTTACAGTTGGATGAATTTGTGAAAGCCAAAGAACACATTTACTAGTTAAGCCTCATTGTGCCGATAAACACTTTTGTTAAAATATCCCTTCTGTATTGTAGTAGTGAAGCACATATCAGCTGTACTTACATGTGTTAGCCACCTGAAAGTAAAATATAAAAAGATTACTTAAGGTACACACAATGGTGACCTTTATGTAAAATTGTCAATGACTGCTGAAGAGCAAAACAACCATTTAATTAAAAAATAGAAAAGCAAAAGTGTGTTGTGCCTATGTTATAAAAGGTGTTTATCAACTATTTTAAAAGAAGAGCTATATAAATTAGATGTAACACACATTGTTTACTCAAGTGCACTGCAAAAGTGTCACTGTGCCCACAATGGAGCTATGCTATCTCATGCCTTGAGCTCCTAGGTTTTGACAACTGCAAGTGAAAATTCACAGGGTTTGCTGTAAGTAGAGGTGAGTGGATAATAATAAAAAAACTGTCCGCCTGTAGATTCACAGGTTTTCCACAGGTTTTGTAAGTAGTTTTTGTCACTTTAGCTAGTGTTTTCTGGATAGAAACGAATAATCATGGAACCGGTAATCATGGAACCCAAGCGAACAGAACTTTAATGGGTGGCAGTAGCAGGCCAAAACTACAGAGAAATGAACTTCAAAACAAATGCAAAACATTTTGTTACACAAAAAGTTTGACAAGATCTCTGGTGAAGAATCATATTCTTGACAATCTCTTGTAGAATAAAGGTAATGTATAGTGGTTTTGCGCATATTTTCTTTCTTTCCTTCTTATGGTCAGGACAAAAAATATACAAAAAGAAATATATATTTTTTAGACAGTTACCATGATATATTGCCTATGAATATCCTGTAGCTTTCTGTCTTACTGACAGGTGTAACTTTTGGTCCCTTTTCACGTTTTTATCTGTCACCTTTGCTCCATTGTTATAAACAGTCTGTTGTTTACAGAGCTCAGTAGTTGAATATGAAATTTGTCATGCACAAGTGAATAAGTCAGAACTATGAAATAACAAATATTGGACAGCTCCATCCAAGATTTTAATCAAACTGTAAGCTCCTGGGACTTTATCAGCAAGTATTTTATTAGCTTTCTTTCTCTATAAAAAGTAATCAGGGCATGTGCTTGTAAATCTATCACCTTCCTGTCTAACATTCATCCCTCTCCTACCCTATCACTACCAACACATTAAATGGCATCCTGGGTCTTTATATAGTGGAGTTCCCATACACATCACAACTGACTTCTGCAGGAGGTAAGCAATCTGCTTCCTTGGTCAGAGGGAATAATAATATAATGATCATATGCTTAAAATGATGTAATTTAGGACATGGTGGCATGTTTATTTTCTATATTATATGTGGAAATGGAACTGGCCAGATTTGCTGTGAGTTCTCACTGCTAAAGTTGGATTTAATCAACCCTATTCTATCCTATCCAAAGTGGCAGGTGGCAGAGCTGGAAATTATGGTTGGAATTAAGAAGAGATATAAGAAGGCGAAGGAAACTCAACCAACCAGATACCATCAATAACTGATGATTCACTTTAGACATGACTCACCCTTTAAGATCCTAGCAACTGACATTTACTTATTTTCACAAGCTAACTCTATCTATCCACTTTCCAAGGTGGTCACAGAAACATTGGGATGTGGGTGATAGCTATGAATTTACAGAAAGCAAACCTATATTGTATTTATTAAACAAAATCATCGAAATGTTATGTGCAGAAGTGGATTAGAAAGACTCAGTCATGTTATAATAACCTATGGAAGATGCTTCAAATCTAGTCCCTTGGGTTTTGATGAATATTTTTCTGAATATGAGTGTAATATAAAATATAGTCTAAAAAGTAAACTTAGCTTTCAGCTTCCTTTGTGGAAGTTGGCATAACCATCAATCTGTGCAGTCAGAAAATCCCACAGACAATAGTAATTTACAGTTTTTGGAGAGAGGAATGTAGGCATGGAAGCCCTGTCAGATTTTTACAGCAGTTTGTGACGTCATTGAAAAGGTAAAACAATCAGGGCTCTAGTGCACTGTACAATGCTACTAATATAAAATATGATTTCTGGCAGTGGTAGCTGGTAGGAGAGGTGTTTCGGCTTGAATTTTTTGCACTGACCACTGATGCTTTGAGTGGAAGTAGAGAATGTGCTAACCATTTATGCTTTTTGGGATATACTGTATAGCACTACTAACCACCAATGAATGCTTTATGGGGGAATCTAATTGCCGCTGACCATAATACTGCAGTTGCTGATGCTATTGCTATGGACCACCTATGGTTTGAGCTGTATTTTTTGCTGCCTCTGACAGTCTAAGGTTACATACTTCTGACCAATCTAATTTTGTATGTTACATACTCCTGACTGTTTCAGTCTATACATTATGTTATATGTTAAATCATTCTGACCACTGCAAACTATACACTATGTTGTATGTTATATACTCCAGATCGTTGATATCTATGCGGTATGCTATATATTGCATACTCCTAAATGCTCTTAAACTTCATATGGTATGCAAAGTAGTTGCCAACTGTTTTAAAGATGTTCTTCTTTAATGTAAGCTCCGATAAAGTGCAGCAAAGCATTATGTAATAGAATATGTTCTTTTTTTAAAAAATAAATCTTTTGTGGTGAGGTTTATGTGCATCTGTGAGACTCCTGCTGTGCAGCACGGGTAACTAAGGAGCATGTTGTGGGTACACTGTGTGCACTGTATGCCACTTTCTCTAGTGTGCCATTTTGCAAACTTAAGCAGTACTCATGCAAATAAATTAAGTAAACACTAATAGCATGCTATTTCAAGCAATACAAACGTGACAACGATAGTAATTTGTGAAATTAAACTAAACCAGCGAGCTACCACTATTGACCTCCTTCTGAAATTACTATTTGTCCGGTAGCATAGTTGCCCCTTTTACTCTCACCAACCTGGAACGAGCATGAAGATCGAGAAAGTAAGAAGCGTCTATCTGCATATTTCAACTACGTGATCTCAAGAAGAATTTTTAGAAAGAAAGGTCAACAATAGCAGTCTCTATGGTACACCAATAACATGTTACCTTCATGTAAACACATACTGTAAAGTCAATATAGAAAAAATAAGTCACTTGTGGACCAGCAATACTGAATAATTGCTGATTTGTGAGATATAACATCATAATGAGTTTAGAATTTCTATTTCTAAGTGTTTAAGAAAGGTTGCTCTGCTAGAACTGCTTGCCTGGCAACAAGCAGGACATTTTTAAATACTTAAAATAGACTTTGTTACAGCAAGTGACAGAAGAAAAAGCTGAATCCAGCAGAAGGTGTCGCCTTATTTATCCATGGGCTAAAGGGGATGAGATACTAGTAAAGCAGAAACATCCTTTAGTAAGGGTGTAACGAGCCACATCATTTCCAATTGAGGCTCAGAATTGTTTAATGCGTCAGGAACAAATCTTTCATTTTCCATTTCACTTTTTAACAGAATGATATGTCACCAGAATAGGTATTTAGCTTTTATAACTGTTAGGTATAAGGTGTATTCAGTAGTAGGTAGAGATGAGTGAATTTGTCTGGGTTCAGTTCGTGGAAGGTTTTTGAACCCTGCGTGAAGTCAAAAATTGTGAACCTAAAACCGAACTCCATTGAAGTATATACATGGTGAATATTAATAATCAATTTTGGTCATTTTCAAGGCTAATAGGAAAGGAATTGTCTACAAGGGCACCTCCATGTGGGACATGTACCAATGCAAAAACAAATTTCCAAAAATACCGTACAGAGCATAGAGGGTCCTCCTTTTAATGCAACATGGGGAACACACTTCTTTCACCCAAAGCGGGCCGAAAGCCTTGCAACTGACATCTGGGGGAACCAGCAGTGATCTCATGGTTGGCTCCGCCCAGTTGCAATGACAGATCAGGGTCCCCAGGTTACCTGGGGACCCTGAACTGTCATTGAACAATGACAACATGGCGGAGCCAGCAATGATTCTAGCAGGTCCCGGGCCAATAGGAATCAGTTGGGCTATCACTGCTAGCTCCGGCCATTTGTTTCTTTCTTTTTTTTTAAATCTGTTTTTATTTATTCAATAATCTTTATTTTTTTCAAAGATCTTTATTGCTTTTTTGTCTTATTTCTTCAATGGTCTTTATTGTTTTTTTGTTTTTTTTCAGTGATCTTTATTTTTTTTTAATCTTTATTTATTTTTTAGGATTTATCATTGTATTCACCTTTTTAAATGTTTTTATTCTACTTCTTTCTTTTTTTACTACTTTTTTTTACTGTTTTTCTATTCTGCTTGGTAACACGGAGGTACTGAGCAGAATAGCCGAGCCAAATGGCGCTCGGCGGCATTCGGCTTTTCACTCACTGCCGTTCAACCCCTATGAGATCAGGCCGAATGGCAGCGAGTAGTCTGCCGGAGGTTCGCCTCAGCCGATCCAGATGTTGGATCAGCTAAGTCGAACTCCTTCTGCACTTCGGCTCAGCAGAACATGCTGATCATGTTCGGCCAACCTGAACCCAGCCACAGCAAGCCAATGTACGGCTGATTTCAGTCGGTGTACGGCTGAAATCAGCCATACAAGCCTGGAGTGAATAGCCGAACAGCGTTCAGCTCACTTCACTTCGGGTTGGTTATTCACACGTCTGCCGGAGGTTCGCATCAGCCGATCCAGATGTTGGATCAGCTGAGTCGAACTCCTTCTGCACTTCGGCCCAGCCGAGCATGCAGAGCATGTTCGGCCAAACCGCAACCAGCCGATGCAAGCTGATGTACGAAACGGACTTGTTATTGGTTGTTCCTTTTTTTTTCCCATCGGCACAGGCTTCACACCACCATTTTCCCTTAGGTGGTGGGACATGGAGCCAGAGTAAAAACAAAAATTTTAAATGTTATAACTGTTATGAGGGGATGGAGAGTTCAGGGAGGCAAACATACTTACTGGACTGATGATGTGCTTTGTTTATATATGTTGTTTATTCATAGATTGTAATTGCACAGTATATGTACAGGGGAATAAACATATATACTCATTTTATATGAGGGTGGTATTTTCTGCTTTGAAGCAATACATAATATCTGTGCTTTCCTGTTTCTGTTTGCATTGTAAGTTGATCGATTGAAAAAAATGCATTTTATGTGTGGCTTATATCTTATTTCAACAATTCTTAGAGTATTCCTAAGAGTAAAACACAATTTTAAAGTGTATGTCTACTTTTGCAGTCATATTTTAGAAACTCCCCACTATTGTTTGTTATGAGTTTCTATTCATACTTCATATCTAAACATATCTATTAGATGTCTCTGTGTAACAGGCCTTTGCAAGCTTCTCTCAAATTTTATTATACAATGCTTCCAGATCTTCAACCCTTTATTAAGGATGTGTTTAAATCTAATTTCCAAATGGTAAGGTGATCTGTCATCACATTACAGACAGGGTTAATTATGTTAATATTAACTCATCTAGCCCCCTTGCATTCCAGAGGAGAATTCAGTACAGAGAAAATATTTTAATGCAATATGCCAACAGCATTTTTTTAAAGTTAAGCTTTGTGAATGAGAACATGTAACACATATAAAATAGTGGTTATCCCAATTTGGTTGCAAAAGTGGCAATACACTTTAAAGTCTCTGTTTTGATTTTTGAGGATAAATGACTCCAAACTACCAACAGCAACAAAGGTCAGTACGAGCTTGTTTTAATGCTTCTTTAAAAAATTGTTAACAATATGTTAATACTTTAAAGTGGATCTTTACCCTTTGGCTAAAAGTTACATCAGCATGCAGCTCTCATCTTGTTTTCCGCTTCCTGGTTCTTTTTGGCAAAAGTGAGGTAATTTGCCCAAGTGTTGCATCCTGGGCAGATTACATCAGCAGTGCATTGCAGGGAAATCTCATCAATCTCATGAGATCTAAGGGAAAAGAATTATCCTCCCCCGAGATGATGTGCATGGTCACATGTCCTAGTCATTTGTGCCAGAATTCCAGGAAGTAAAGGGAGATTGATTAATCTGCCCTTAGTAAAAATGGCCACTGTGAGAAAAATGTAGGGGAAAAGAAAAACAAGGTATGCAAAGGTTAAAAAGCCTGAAACTATCTATAAGTATGTGTTTGTAGATTGTCATTACTATACATTTCTATAGGCGACTTTGTTGTTATTTTGAAGATATGGGTAAAGTTCATCTTTAATGTCCATAGTCTTGGCACAGGTGCACTATGGCAGGAAGCAGAGAGATTGCAAATTGAGTGTTTGCTCCATCTAGTGGCTAATCTACAAATATCTAGTACAAAAACAACATTCTGAAAGCACAGGCATGTAAAAAAAGTTAAAGCAAAAATTACTTTTAAGCACTAAACCCTCCCATCTACTTTAGAAATATGCATAAATTCTGCACTTCTTTTTTTATAAATGCACTAAAATGTACAAAGATCCAATAATTGCCCTTTGACCTTTTCTTTGCATATGGTCTGCGTAACTTCCTAGACATGTCACTGGCAAAAATTTTGGTTCAGTTAATTTAATTTCAGATTTTTTGTTATTTCATTTTCTGGGATTCAGGTCCAAAAGTCCATTCATTACAGGATTCGGATGAATCAGAACTTTTTGTTAATTTCTGATGCGTTAGATAATTACAGAAACATTTTCATTGCAGTATAGTGTATTTTTTCTTTTTAACTTGACAGTCCACAGAAAACTATTTTTAAAAAATGTGCCCCCAATTCATACCAGACCCTCTAGGTCTAGTAGGAGATTTAAGGGGGACCCTAACACAAAAAATTGTGGTTACCCC
Organism: Nanorana parkeri; assembly: GCF_000935625.1. NCBI lineage: Eukaryota > Metazoa > Chordata > Amphibia > Anura > Dicroglossidae > Nanorana > Nanorana parkeri. Next base: position 95,194 of record NW_017307240.1, on the reverse strand, counting down.
TAAAATCCCATACCAGACCCTTGATCTGAGCAGCAGGCTGGCAGAGCAGGAAAGGGGGGGGGGCGAGCATGCGGGCCCCCTTCCTGCACCATTACAGGCCATGGGGAGGGTACTTTGCCAGGGGGAACCCTCTTCCCCGCAACCCTGGCTCATTGGTTGTGGGGGTTTGCGGTAAAGGGGGCTTATCTGGGTCTAGGTGCTTATCTGGATCTAGGTTTAGGGTCTAGGTTTCATAAAGGGGGCACCCAGATGTAGCCCCCCATAGTGAATGAGTAAGGGGTGTTGTTACCCCTACTCATTCACCAAATAAACATTCAAATTGTAAATAAACACAGCACACCATAAACAAAAGTCCTTTATTTGAAAAAAACCCACAACAAACTGACAGCTCTGACCCAAATGTCAACAAAGGAGTGAAGCGAGTTGTGATGTCATGGGACTTGTTCGACCCATTTGTAGACATCATCTTGGCCCCACACAGGAGTACTGCACATGCCAACTGGTGGGGAGCCTTACAGCTTTGAGCTCTGGAGAGGTTGTGTTTGTGATTAGGGGTAGGGGCTGACGTAAGGTAGCAGCCTGCACAGAAAATGTTGTGTGATTGCCGAAAATGGTGCTGACACTGTGCATGTACTACCTAAAGAATAATAGAGAAAACCATGCAGAAAAAGAATTACAATATAGAGTTAATTCCTCTGGTCCAATACTTTTAAATAATGACTCATGATATAGCACTTTTTAAAAAGGTAAGAGTAAACAGCTAGAATTGGAAAACTGTAGACTATTGACTTTTTCTGTTGTGTGCAAATTATTTGAATGTATAGAAAAATTGTATGGAAAAGCGGACTTTCTATATAGCACCGAGGGAGCACAATATCTATTTACTAAGAAATAACACAAATCCGAATTTAAAACGAAACGAAACAATTTTTTTGGCAGTGCACATGTCTACTGTAAACTATATCAAAGTTTTATTAACAAACTGAATAAGATTTACATGGACATTCATCCATGAAAACAATTTATTTGTGCAACATAAAGTGGTTTTCTACAAACATTTCTGACCACCATAGCCATGAAGTATGTCATAAACAATAAATCATGTCTAAGATTTGTGTCAGAAAACCAGAATCCACATTAAGTCCCTCCTTTATGGCATTGAAATGTAGAATCATTTTCATTCCAAATGTTTTCCTTTCATGAGAGTTTTTAAAATTCCCTTTCAGTACTTTAATTTTGAGGTTGTGGATAGAGTGATCCTTCTGGAAGAAGTGATGTCCTACTGGAGTGCAATATTCATTCTCTTTGTGGTTCTTGAGCGAGCTCCTGTGCAGGTTCATCCTGAGATGCAGCTTAAGGCCAGTTTCCCCAATGTAACAACCTTTGTCACATGCTGAACACTGTAACATATATGTTGGCAAGGTTTGCAGCAGGGTTTATTGCATTGTATTGTGCCATTCTGTGTAAGTGCCTGTTCTGGGGTCAGCTTACTGCGTACGAGTCTTCTTCTCAGGTTCAGTGGTTGCTTGAAAGCCAGTATTCGGGGCTGGGGGAATATTTCTTTAAGTATGTATCTTTAAGTTAGTCCAATAAGAAAGGTATCAGCTGGGTGGTGGGGCTGGAGGGAAAGGGGCACACAAAGGACATGGTCAGGAAAAGTGTTTAACAGACCACAAAATCAGGTGTCCCAGAACCCTTTTCCTAATACAAGATTACCTAGGGTCTTGCCAATGTAAGAGCACGGGTTGCATGGGCAAGATATCTTGGCCTCACAGCCAACCGTACCAGTTACCTCTTTGGGCTGGGTTCTCTGCCTGGTCACTATCTTCTACTTCCTTTTAAGCCACCACAGGATCCACCCCACTGGAAGAACTATCTCTATCGGTTGGAACCTGCACTTAATGCCAAGACCACACATGCACTCCAGCATGAAATGCCAATGCTGGTGCTGGCAAATAACATAAGGCTGCTGACATTGCTCCTTACCAGAACCCATAGGAATGAAGTAGAGCCCATGAGACAGTGAACTTGTGCAAAGACCACAGTCCCAGCACCCCAGGGAATCCCACTGCTGTAAATAAAGTGACAGAACCCATAGTGAAATGAACATATAATAATAATATACATTATTATTAATAATAATATACAACCAAATGCTGTACACATTGGACTTGGTGCAAAATACAATGATCAAAAAGAATTTAAAAACATTTATGTTTGTTTTTATTGGAGTTCAGATCCCTGACAAACTACATTTCAGCAACTATACTTCACTCTGTCCTAAATAAGAGAACTTTGTCTATTGAACAGGTTGACTGATTTTGACATGGGTTCTTAGGCATGATTTATTGACAATGTTTCTATTTTGCTTGTGGAATGGTAGCACGGGTGGAATTGAAATCATTTTAAGTGTAATGTATTGTACCCCATACATCTATGTTATAATATTCAAATGTATACTTAAAGAAGATAAAGTGAAAAAAAATCTAACAAAAGAGAAACAATATGGGTTAAGTACAGACAGGTCATGCCTAAATAGCATAGGGCTTAGTTCACTAAGCTTTAATAGTGGTTGTTTACCACAATGTTTTTCAGCTATGAAGGACAAAATGAAAATCTATCATATGACTAAAAATAAATATCATAACACGTGTTATGACATAGTACATTGAGCCAATGATTTGCATGTGTACAGTGAGAGATGCATATATGTGCTTAAAGAACTATTAAATGTGCCTGCAGCAATATAATCTATTTTCATATTAAACGTTTAAGAAAAAACATGAAATGTGGATGCACACACTGTAAGTGAACAATCTTAATGCTAATGACTTGAATACTTCAATACTCTTGATCAAGAATTATGCAGGTCAGCTGTTCTGACCCCACTGTCTGCATCTTCAGGTAAATGAAAAAAGGCACCTCAAAGTGAGGGGAGGTCCCACATTTCACAGTTGTTCCTGCAACAGATGTCCCCACTGGTGAGATTGTATATCCCAAGGAAGTGAGTCATAAAGTAATAAACACCTGGAAAAGGTTTTATTTCTACCACATTGCATCAACATATAACTGGAAAGGAGCTGACTATCACCAATTGTCCATGTCAGCACTGTAAAATTAAAATGAAAGACTAAAACTTTTGATGCAAGTATTACATGACACAGATTTGAGATAAATAACAATTCCGAATATTTTTTCCAATTATAACTAATATATATCAAAATATATTTAGGGTTTTTGTACATTTGAGCTGATGTCTGCTCCTTACAAATTTAAAGCCCTAATCCAGCCACAAAATTACCCCCCTCCCTCCCAACCTTCCTCTAAGCTTTTTTTCTTACCTGGTAAAGCAAGTTATACTCATCTTGTCCAGGTCCCTAGCTTGCTCTGTTTCCAGGTCCATAGGACCACCAATCCAATGCTGCAGATGGTCCCTTGATAGCTGATCCCCCACCATCCCCTTGCACTGCTGTTACTCCTCTTCTGGATCCTGAGAGGAACTCAGAGGCCTCCTGTCCACAAACCTGACATTAGTAAAGGGCCAGGAAGTGACCGGGGAGACCTCACGTCATCTACATACTGTATTAATGCAGATCTTCCTTGGGCCTTGGTGATTACAAATGTTTTTGATGCAGTGAGGACAAAGATGTTTCAAACAAATACAGCCAAGCATATACAATCTTAACAGACTCCTTTGAGGCTGAAAAACAATTGATCTGTTCTCCCAAAGAGGTCTATAGGGTCCCGTTGCACACATGTGGACACTGGGATGAGGAAGACAGCCCAAAGGATGTAAACATTGCAGCTGGCCTTGGTGGCCCTGGCCAGAAGTTGTTAGATACATAGGGGTCTATTCACGAAGCAGCCGAAGGATCTAGCCGTAGCTTCGGCCGATCCTTCGGCTAGCTTCGGCCCCAGGACCCCTTCGGTTCAGTAGAACCGAAGGGCTGCTGTACGGGCTATTCACTATAGCCCATACAGCTCCCGAACGTGGCCGAGCGGCTCAGTCGAGCCGAACGCATATGCCTCGGCTTGGCTGAGCCGCGCTGAAAGCCGAAGCCGGCCGACAGCCTGCTTCTGACAGCTGGGCGGAGCCAACCGTCATCTTACGGCTGGCTCCGGCCACTTGTAGAGAGATCAGCGTCCCTGGTTAACAGCTAACCAGGGACACTGATCTCAAAACAGCCTAACTCTCCCTGGAGCTCTGGGAGTCTCCCGCTCCCGGCCGCCAAGGAGAGAAACACTGCTTTTTCTTTTTTTGGGGGGCTCCGGCCACTTGCAGAGAGATCAGCGTCCCTGGTTAACAGCTAACCAGGGACACTGATCTCCAAACAACCTAACTCTCCCTGGCACTCCAGGAGTCTCCCACTCCCGGCCGCCTAGGAGAGAAACACTGCTTATCCTTTTTTTTTATTCTGACACAGAGGCGTGTCAGAATAGAAAAAAAAATAATATTTTTTGGTCAATAATAATTTTTGTAAATAGTTTTTAAATATTGACAGCCAATCAAACAAATCTGGTAGAAGTGCAATCAGATAAGAAAACCAGCAAGGGTACAAAAAGCAAAACCTGTATATATACGGTGTCCCCAATGTACATTATTTACAAACTAAATATAAAAACAAGTTTGAATACGTAAGCACCTACCAACAAAACTGTTTACATAAAAAGGTATCTATGGTCAAAACCTAAGAATAAATATTTATTTCTGTATTGAATTTCAACAACTTCTATCCCACTCCTAATAGCCATATTAACCTAGACGTTTGTAAACTTGGAAAAAGGTTATAAACAGTCTCAAGGTTTTTATTGATGGCCACATCTCCAGTGAGGAGATTTCCCATCACTTGCTGTGTGTTCACTGGAACAGGAAATGAGCAGAATCTCTCTGGCCTTGGTGGCCCTGGCCAGAAGTTGTTAGATACATAGGGGTCTATTCACGAAGCAGCCGAAGGATCTAGCCGTAGCTTCGGCCGATCCTTCGGCTAGCTTCGGCCCCAGGACCCCTTCGGTTCAGTAGAACCGAAGGGCTGCTGTACGGGCTATTCACTATAGCCCATACAGCTCCCGAACGTGGCCGAGCGGCTCAGTCGAGCCGAACGCATATGCCTCGGCTTGGCTGAGCCGCGCTGAAAGCCGAAGCCGGCCGACAGCCTGCTTCTGACAGCTGGGCGGAGCCAACCGTCATCTTACGGCTGGCTCCGGCCACTTGTAGAGAGATCAGCGTCCCTGGTTAACAGCTAACCAGGGACACTGATCTCAAAACAGCCTAACTCTCCCTGGAGCTCTGGGAGTCTCCCGCTCCCGGCCGCCAAGGAGAGAAACACTGCTTTTTCTTTTTTTGGGGGGCTCCGGCCACTTGCAGAGAGATCAGCGTCCCTGGTTAACAGCTAACCAGGGACACTGATCTCCAAACAACCTAACTCTCCCTGGCACTCCAGGAGTCTCCCACTCCCGGCCGCCTAGGAGAGAAACACTGCTTATCCTTTTTTTTTATTCTGACACAGAGGCGTGTCAGAATAGAAAAAAAAATAATATTTTTTGGTCAATAATAATTTTTGTAAATAGTTTTTAAATATTGACAGCCAATCAAACAAATCTGGTAGAAGTGCAATCAGATAAGAAAACCAGCAAGGGTACAAAAAGCAAAACCTGTATATATACGGTGTCCCCAATGTACATTATTTACAAACTAAATATAAAAACAAGTTTGAATACGTAAGCACCTACCAACAAAACTGTTTACATAAAAAGGTATCTATGGTCAAAACCTAAGAATAAATATTTATTTCTGTATTGAATTTCAACAACTTCTATCCCACTCCTAATAGCCATATTAACCTAGACGTTTGTAAACTTGGAAAAAGGTTATAAACAGTCTCAAGGTTTTTATTGATGGCCACATCTCCAGTGAGGAGATTTCCCATCACTTGCTGTGTGTTCACTGGAACAGGAAATGAGCAGAATCTCTCTGGCAAGGAGAACATAAAAAAAACAAAAACTGTTTCCTTTGGTAGAGTGGGAAGGGGTCAGAACATCTGTTTCTGCTTTTATTGCTTTCGGTGTGAGGAACGAAGGACATAGGGATTTGGTTCAAATGAGGGACAGTTGGGAGGTATACTACAAGGTTGCCAACAACTGCTCTAGGATGAAGTAACTGTGTTTATTGAGCCTACAGTTACAAACATGCAGGCACTAGCATAAAGCATATCACCTCAAAAACATATAATGAAAAAATAGATCACTATCTACCAAAGCCAGACCAAAACTCTATCCATTGTTAGTTAAAAAATATTAATTCTGCTATCTGCTTTAGCTGGACAGTTGTGATACAAACAACTGATCACAAAAGATAGACAAAACTCCTAGATTTTAGTGATGCAATAAAAAAAAATCACACTCATAACAACTGAAGGCCCATAGCTTATACTAATTACCACACCTCAGCGGTTACCTGCTCTGCCGCTGTGTGCTGAAGAATGATAGTGTCTGCTGAAGTGACAGCTCTTTTAAAATAGACATGAAAACAGGCCATTCCTGTAACATTCTCTAACAATTGTTTATCACAGTCACCTGTGCTCTTCTTCTAGTACAGAATCCATGGGGAATTGTAATCCGTGTCTCACTTGCAGCCTGACCGTTTCACTGCACCCTTCACAGTTCTAGCTAGCGTTTTACATACAGGAAACACTTAAAATAACACAGATCGAGAGGCACAAATGTTTGGTTGTGTGCAGTGCAAAACATAACATGCCCTAGGATTCCGAGTTCCAAAGATGCACCCTACAGTGCTGAGAAAATGTAACTAAATGTTTTTTTTTTAATTTAAAGGTAGAATATGTTCACTTAGAAAAATACATGGGAACTTGAAGAAGCTGAAGGATCTAGCCGTAGCTTCAGCCGATCCTTCGGCTAGCTTCGGCCCCAGGACCCCTTCGGTTCAGTAGAACCGAAGGGGTGCTGTAGGGCTATTCACTTAAGCCCGTACAGCTCCCGAAGTCAGCCAGGCGGCTCAGCCGAGCCGAAGGCAAATGCTTCGGCTCGACTGAGCCGAGGTGAAAGCCGAAGCTGGTCGAGCGGGAGGGCATTTTTGGCCGACAGCCTGCTTCTGAAAGCTGGGCGGAGCCAGCAGTCATCTTACGGCGGGCTCCGGCCACTTGCAGAGAGATCAGCGTCCCTGGTTACCAGCTAACCAGGGACACTGATCTCCAGACAGCCTAACTCTCCCAGGCGCTCCATCAGCTCCATCAGTTCTCCATCAGGTCCCCACTAGTGATTGACAGCAGCAGAGGGCAGGTACAATAGCTAGTTTGCTATTGGCTATTGTAAATTGAAATAGCCAATGGGAATCTAGCAATGCATTCCTATGGCTAAATTTTTTTTAACATGTTTGACCGACCGGAAGCCACACGAAGCCACCCGATGTACAGCTGATTTAAGCCTATATATACGGCTGAAATCAGCCATACCAGCCTGAAGTGAATAGCCGAACAGCGTTCGGCTCACTTCGCTTCAGGTCGGTCATTCACTCGGCTGCCTACTGCAGCTTAGTGAATAGACCCCTTAGCAATCAGCATTCAGTATCATGACTGGTCTAACATGCCAGCTTTCTTCCTCTGCTATTCAAGTGTGTGAGCAATGGTGTAACAATAGCCATAGCAGCACACACAGCTGCTATAGGGCCTGGTGTAGGAGGAAGGTGGCCATTAAAGTGTATGTTAAGAAAAACTAACCTGTGAAGTTTCTAGTATTGAAGGGATAAAATACTTTAGGATCAACACCAGTCACAGATCCCCCTCTGCAGTGAGAAGCATTTGCTTAGCTGTCTCAGTAGTGTAGATTCATTGCCCTCTGAATTTCTGTTACAGAATCATAATAACCCTGTTTGCCTAAGGCAGTCAAAAATCCCTGGGTATCTTCCCAGCTGAAACCTTATTGGAAGGCTGAGTTTTGTAGTTCTACAAAAAAAGTGTAAAGAAGCTAGAGTTTAAAGAAGTTTGTATTGGGGTTATAGAGTAATTGTGTCCAAGAGTGATAATCATTTTATCACGGTAAAATGATCACGGTAATTATTATTTGTGCTACTACAACTTTACTTTTATCCACAGCCCTGCATTCTGGTAGAGTACTAACATTTCCTGCTGCCTAGACTTAATTTATACATATTTTTGTTAAAATCAATGCCACATATTGTCACAGATGACACCGCAAGCTGCTATAGAGAGAGTTAGCTGGGGGAAGTGGGGGGTATAAAAATTGTGCTATGGAGCCCCATGATTTGTAGTTATGCTCCTGTGTGTGAGGACACATGCAGAGGGGTGTAACTGTTGCTCAGCTATGCCAGCACAGACATCTAGAGAGGCAGAGCATGAGGTAGCATTTTTAAGTGAAAAGGGTATTTTAAGACATTTTCCAGCAAAAATCAATCACGCTTTCTAATGTGCAAGGATAAAAGTCTATAAAGAGATAAAAAAGCAAGATTTCAGTTGAGCTACAAAGCTGCAAGAAGATGGGGAGTGAATATGGATGTAAGACAATTGACATTTGACCCCAACAGTGTGCGTTTAATTCACTGAAACACACCTAAAAATCAATGTCAATTTTCTAAACGGTCTGTCAATGTTAATACTTTACATTTCAGAAAAATATGTTGACATTGTTCGCACTGATATGGATGTCGATTGGGAGCAAGATGTTAATACTGCGTTCATGTGTAATATCTCCTTCAGTTTGACATGCTGAATCTATTATGGAAGAGACTGACATCAATCTTTAACCAAACTAATTTTGCACCATACCCTTTGTGTTACACTGTTTTTTTAATTCATTAACAATCTCCGTAGACTAAAGCAATAAATTAAAAACCCTTACAGTCTTTACTGAACTAATAAGTGGGACCTGGTGTATTGAAAAGTGCAGCATGTCTACGCACGCAGACACAATATAGCGCACTGATCTCTTGCGGGAACAGGTGACATTTGAGCATACAGTCCATAAAGGAATACAATGTATATAATGGATGAAAAGCATCCATATGTAATGCATGATAATAACCTACTCCACAACCTGGATCCAGTTCCCCAGCTCAAAATTATTAAGCATAGTTGTACAAGACACTGCATAGAAAAAAAACATTATTATATGTATGCTGAAAACTCTCTGTGAATACATCACCAAGACTAGAGCTCATTGAAAACAATTTAAATAAAATATCTGGATGCAACGATGTTAGTTGCTTCTAGTTTTTTTTCCCCCTGCAAATATTGCCTTGCTACATCCACTTCAAGATATTTTCTTTAGAAACCATTAATCCATGCAAATTGATGCCGAGTTAGACATTACCCATCCATGAAACATGTCTGTGTGATCACATCAAAAATCCCCCAGGGATTCCTATAGGAGGTTTCCATGAAAACCAATCGTCAGGAGGCCGGGGAAATATCATCACACAGGTACAGACTGCAATAAAACCAAGTTGACATCTCATCCAGCTATGCATGAGTTTATCGGATTTATTGTAAATGGTTTCAATGTGTTCTTTTTCAAAGTGTCCCATATGAGGCGAAAATGTCAACAGGAATATACCGATAAAATGTCACCGTGTGTATGCTGTATTGTCATACAAGTAACTTACATGGTCTTTATTAGGAGTCTTATCATCAAATAAGATGTTCAATATACAAGTGTTTGTAGTGTTTGTTTGCAGCTGTGTATAACACAGTCTGTTCCTGGAAGTATTAAAAAAGGAAATTAAAGGTTGACCTTGGAATAGCTGCATGATATAGTCTGGTTTATTTAATATGAATGGACAAAGAGTGACAATTGGGTTTATGTGCGGTAACCCATAGCAACTAACTAACCATTGTAGGATCAGTGAAAATGAATGCTACCTGGGTTAAGACAGTTATGTATAAAAAAAGCCCAAGCATATATATATATACACAGAGTTACTATTAAAAATAGGTCTAACTAATGCCATACCCCATACTATACTATACCATACCATTACATAAACTCTGTATTGACTTCATATTAATATTAAAACGCAGCTATCAAAAAACAAATTAAGACAAATAGGCACACAATTGTTTCCAGGATAATACATTCCGCAGATCTGCAGAACATAGCCGGTATGCTCATTACTGTGCATTATTTGCTATTTTTTAATAGCCTAATTTTATTCCCATTTCCTAAAGCATCAAAGCACGGACATGCTGAATTTACATGTGGATGATACATTATCAGTTTTTTTATTCTTTTTTTTCAATTCTCTATATTGAATTCATCATGGAAAAATTGTTGCACACATTTTTGCTCCTAAAATACTGCTTCCTTAAGGCTTTCATTAAAAATGAGTTTATATGAGCAATTAAGAAGCATGGAACAGCTCAACCTTCATGTCTCCAATCCTGCTGCTTGAACCTCGATGCCTGGTAAAGCTTCCACCAGAGACTTCACTGAACAATAGGTAAAAAACTGGCACCCGCAAGGGGATCCATCCATCCAGTGCTTTATTTGCAATAAGGCATAACGGCAGCAATCAAACAAATGCTTACATGTTTCAACCCCCAAAACTGGGCCTAAGTTGTAACAAGGAAACAGCAAAATGACATATCAATACCATACTCCCTCACCTCGAAGGGGGCGGGTTATCTTTTAACCATTGAATCCACATACAAAGGACAGATATAGATCAATTCTTCATCACAGCATGCACATGCAAAAAGAAAAACAATATAATTGTTGAATGGAAAGACATCAGTTCCACATATTACAGTATTTCCAGATATTATATATTATAGTAGAAACATTATGCAAATTGTAAAGTGAATAGGAACTTCCCATAATATCACAACATGTGCATAGGAAATAAAAAATTGAAAAACCACAATCCTAAAAACACATAGGGGTCTATTCACTAAGCTGCCGTAGGCAGCCGAGTGACTAACTGACCAGAAGCGGTCGGCTATTCACTTCAGGTTGGTACGGCTGATTCCAGCCGTATATCGGCTGAAATCAGCCGTACATCAGGTGGCTTCGGGTCGGCCGAACATGCTCAGCATGTTTGGCCGACCCGAAGTGCAGAAGGAGTTCGACTCAGCCGATCCAACATTTGGATCGGCTAAGCCCAACCTCCGGCAGGCTACTCGCTGCTGTTTAGCCTATTCTCATAGATGCCGAACAACAGTGAGTGAATAGCCGAATGCCGCCAAGCGGCATTCGGCTCGGCTGTTCTGCACGGTATCACTTCTCCCTTTTAGATTGTAAGCCCTCAGAGGCAGTGCCCTCCTTACCATCTTGTCTTGAATTGTATTGTGATTGTAATGCCTTCCTTATATTGTAAAGCGCTGCGCAAACTGTTGGCGCTATATAAATCCTGTATAATAATAAATACTAAGGGGGTTATTTACACAGCTGCCGAGGGCAGCTGTGTGAATAACCGACCCGAAGTGAAGTGAGCTGAACGCTGTTCGGCTATTCACTCCAGGCTTGTATGGCTGATTTCAGCCGTACACCGACTGAAATCAGCCGTTCATTGGCTTGCTGCGGCTGGGTTCGGGTCGGCCAAACATGCTCAACATGCTCGGCCGGCCCGAAGTGCAGAAGGAGTTCGACTCAGCTGATCCAACATTTGGATCGGCTAAGCCCAACCTCCGGCAGGCTACTCGCTGCTGTTTAGCCTATTCTCATAGATGCCGAACAACAGTGAGTGAATAGCCGAATGCCGCCAAGCGGCATTCGGCTCGGCTGTTCTGCACGGTACCTCTGTGGTACCGAGCAGAATAGAAAAAAGGTAAAAAAGTAGTAAAAAATTAAATAGAAAACGGTTGGGCGGAGCTAGAAGTGACAGCGTGCTCCGCCCAACTGTTTTCTAATGGCCGGGCGGTTCTGCTGCCGTCAGAATAATTAAAAAAAAATCACCATAGGAATGCATAGCTAGATTCCTATTGGCTTTTTCACTAGCTAGCTATTGCACCCACCCACTGCTGCTGTCAATCACTAGAGGGGACCTGATGGAGAACTTCAGGTCCCCTCTGCTGATTGACAGCAGTAGTGGGCGGGTGCAATAGCTAGTTTGCTATTGACTATTGCAAATTGAAATAGCCAATAGGAATCTAGCTATGCATTCCTATAGTGATTTTTTTATTTCATTCTGGAGGCAGACAACGGCTCGATGCCAGAAGAAAAAAAAACAGAGCAGGGAAAGGTTTACTCTGGTCGATCGAGCAGAGTAAACCTTTCTGGGAGAAAGTGTTTCTCTCCCGGGCGGGCCGGGAGCCACTATAGAGGGGTACTCCCGGAGCGCCCGGGAGAGTTGGGCTGTCTGGAGATCAGTGTCCCTGGTTACCTGGTACCAGGGACGCTGCTCTGTCTGTGCAAGTGGCCGGAGCCAGCCGTGAGATGACGGCTGGCTCCACCCAGCAGTAGGTAGCAGGCTGTCGGCCGGCCAATGGCCGGCTGTTCGGCCAGCTTTGGCTTTCACCTCGGCTCAGTCGAGCCGAAGCATATGCCTTCGGCTCGACTGACCCACTCGGCCGACTTCGGGAGCTGTACGGGCTATAGTGAATAGCCCGTACAGCACCCCTTCAGTTCTACTGAACCGAAGGATCAGCCGAACCTACCGCTAGATCCTTCGGCAGCTTAGTGAATAGACCCCATAAAAAAATGTCAATCCCACATATTATCCAGTAAATATACCCATAGATAATATCCACCCAACCTTAATCCTAATCTTCAAGGTGGAAAGACAGTACTATAGCACCATAAATATGTCTTTATAAAAAAAAAACTTTATTAATAGGATATAAGCTAGCATTCTAGAAATGACTTAACTTAGTTTGGTCAGGAGAAATCCTAATATTTAGTATATCTATACATCATGTCCCCAGTTAAAATAGCCATCAATATGGATCCTCTCCTCTATCCTTTTTAAAGAAATCCGACCCCAAACGCCTATAAAAAGATGATGAATTCAGATATTACCAAGTAAAAATACTAGCACAAAAAAGGAAACAAACTAAGTTGGCCATCACAGCCTATACATAGAAATAAGAGTAAAGAGAAGAATAATGCTAGAAAACATGAGAAGGGATCAATCCCAGATAATAAATGGCACCAGCCACAGTACCAATGTTGCTCCCTAATTTG